>NW_028227256.1:84077631-84332631 GCF_978045245.1 Mus caroli | reverse complement strand
TCAGATGAATCTGCCAATGCCCCAATCCTGAACGTTCCTGTGTGCTGTCAGCTGGCTATAGCGGCACACATCTGCAACTCACTACTAGGGAGGCAGCAGTAGGAGGAGCGCACGTTTGAGGCCCACATCTCAGTGTGTGTGAGCCACCTAGTGTATGGTGTTTCTGCTATAGCAGCCTGAAGGGGCAGATAGACTCTACTACACCAATCAAGGAAGCCATTGGCACCGTCTACAATATGCTGAATAACCATAGAAAACTAAACCAACATAAAACAAGGCTGGATTAATATTCATAATCGCAAAAAGGAAAAAAAAAACATTGATTCTCTAATATACGCGCACACACACAATTCCTGACTTTCATCTTCAGTGGACGTGCAGGGGAAGTGGAACGTATGTCTGACACTGCTATAGCTGAATAATACACAGCGGTTTAATTAGCCCCTGGTTCTGGAAGCTGGAACTCCCAAGTGGTGCTGGCCTCTGATAAGGGCCTTCCTGTTGGCTCGTAATAGCCAAGGACCTCAAATGGCAGAGACATTTAATGGCTAATTTAAGTCTCTTTACTTCATGTCATTATAGTGTCATTATAGGCCCTTCCTCAGAGCCCCATCTGACCTTAGCTACTTCCCAGAGTTTTACCTGCAAATGTCATTAACATGTGAATGTGGAGCTCAAATTTCAAACCCTTGAACGTACAGTGAGCACATTCAAACGATAGCAGATAACTGGGCTATACAACCATCTGGTTGGCATGGGGTAAACCCTATTTTGTACATATGTGCACACTCGTGTACGCGCATATGTATACACTGAAGACTGAACCCAAGACCTGGCATATGCCCAGCAAGCAAGCTACAAACTGAGCAACATCTCTAGCTTCTTCAAAACTGGGATTTCACATAGTCTAGTCTGCCCTCTGCATGTTGCTGTGGCTGACCTTGAACTCCTGAGCCTTTTGCTTGCTCAGTCCAGTCACAATGACTAACATAACACTGAAATTCCCATATCCGTTGTCCAGGGTGACCTGGTATGGCTACTTACTCTGATGTTGTAAATCTACCTACCTCAGCTTGGCCAGCAAGTGTTTTAGCTGAAAGTTGAAATCTGAATTTGCTCACCCAGATCAATCCATTTTGCTTTTTGTTTCTTCGTTCGTTTTGCCCACAGAGGACCTACACTTTTTTGGGTTTGTTCTACACTTTTAAGGTCTTGAGAGAAAAGCTAGGTATGTTACCCAGACTGGCCTCAAGCTGACAGCCCTCCTGTGGCCTGACTGCATGGACCACAGGTGTGTGCTACAATGGGCTAAGGAAATATATAGATCAGTGAGGGGGCTCCACTGCAGCATACAACAGAGCTGACCTTTGTTAGATGCTCATTCAAGGGAAGACATCACACATCACTACTCAGGAAAGCACTGCTGGGGGACCTGTACTTAGTCCATAGGTCTGAGAAGGTGGACAATGAGCCAACTTGGGATTCAAGGGTGACATAACAGATTAAGCCCAGTATTTTCAAATCCAGTGCCTTGCTGTAGTGGTCAACAAAAGCTATCAAATTCCAAAAAAGGAAAGCGGGGCTGCAGAATGGTTCGCGGTTAAGGTTTAAATCCCCAAAGCCACAGGGGCAGCTAACAACCGCCTGTGACTTCAGTTCCAGGGAATCTGATGCCCTCTTCTGGCCTCTACGGGTACTGCATATATATGGTAAACAGCCATACACACAGGTAAACACCCACACGCATTAAATAATTAAACAAGCAAACAAAAACAAAAGGGGGAAGCGTCTCCCTGGACTCCCCAAGAGAGACCTGGCTCGGAGGGGTGTCTCTGGAAAGGCATGATCATGAGAAGACGGGAAGGCCATCTGCTAGAGACAAACTTCCAACACAAAGGCAATGGTGGTGAATGCATGACTGGTTGTTTTGAGGTAGGGTCTCCCACTGCCCAGGCTGGCCTCAACATGGACATATAGCCAAGGACAACCTTGATCTTCCTGTCTCTGCCTCCCTAGTGCTGACACTCTATGCATGCACCATTTAAGCTTTGTGGTGCCAGGGACTGAACCTAGAGCTTCCGTATGCTTTACCAACTGAGGTAAATGTAGTGACTTCTAATACCCTTCTCTTTTTAAGATCCTGCTATCAGCCAAGCGGTGGTGGCACATGCCTTTACCTCTGAGCACTTGGGGAAACAGGGACAGGCAGATCTTCGAGTTTGAGGCCAGCCTGGTTTATTAAGTGAATTTCAGGACAGCTAGGACTACTTAGAGAAACCCTGTCTCAAAAACAAAAGCAAAAACAAAAACTGCTGCTATCAATGAAAACAGGAACAGGCAGATCTAAGACACTGGTGGGCGGAGCCTTACCAGGCTAGAGTGGGTCTTAGGAAATAGCATGAGGCTGAGGAATTCTAGAAAGCCCCGAGTCTCAGTATAGAGATGAGAGTCCCACCTGATACTTTAATCTTCTTCACAACCTTGTCGGTGTTGTTGGTCACAGTCACAGTCACGGGGATGGGCTCCCCATGGAAATATATCTGAAAAGTGAGAGAGAAGTCAAAGAGAAGAGTGGAGTGCAACGGAGGGCATCTGTGAGCTGAGGGCTCCCCAGACCAAGATTTTCCTAGTCCCGTTCCAATAGATAAGGCTGACAAACCCCAGTGTTAGAAAATCTTAACTGATAACAACATTTCCTTTAGAGAAGGCTATCAACTTGTTCAGCCTCATCTGCAGAAAGAATGCCGAGGAGGTTGAGGGGTGTCATGGTCAACTTTAATTGTCACTTGACACAACCGAGAATCACTTGGGAAGAGAGTCTTGAGAAAGATCATCTACCTCAGGTTAGTCTGTGGGGAGTTGTCCTGATCGTTAATTGATGTGGTCAGAGCCAGACCACATGGTGAGTGGCACCATTCCCTAGGCAGGGGTTTCTTGGAAGTTCCTGCCTTGACTTCATTGTTTGGGGGGTGAGATGTGTGAAATGAACCGAAGGCACTAGGATTGCTGGCTGCAGAGCTTTACCCAGCAGCACCCTGTGCCATCCATGTCCACACATGTGTACACAGCACCCGAGGCTCTGGCTAACCTGTCCATCATTGACTTTGGACCATGAGAGCCTTGGTTTTCACCTTCTACTCCCATGACTCTCCTCACTGATGACATCACTCTTAACATGGCTGACCCATGAGTTTTCTATGAAATCTGAATTTGCCAAGAAAGTAAGCAACTTAAAGTAGTACAGTGAGCAATGCTGCCTCAGAGAATTGAATGTCTGGGAGTAGCCAAGGAGGCTGGAAGGGGCTGTATACTTACAATCTCTACAGCCCCCAGATTATGGGGAGAGCCAACAAGTACAATGGTAAAGCCACAGTAGCTTATGGTGACTAGCTCCAAATTAGTGGAAATAAGCTGGTAATTTGCAAACATCTATGCTTTCACTAGAGCAGACCCAAGGTGACTTGTGTGCATCTACAGAGTGAGGGGGCTGTGGTCTAAACCTCAGGGGGATGAGGATTACCTCTTTGCTGAGGGAGACTGAGAGGTTCAGGGGCTTGTCAGACATGAAGAACTGCCAGGAGGCTTCAGCACTGGGCTGGGGACCCATCTCAGGTGGGGCATGCTGCACTTTCCGGATCAGTAACCGCACAGAGCTCCTGAGGAGAAAAGGCCCAGGGCTCATGGTTGGTGCCCACCCTCAACCCCAAATGCTTCAAATCGCCTTGTCTCTATGATTCCAGCGGTTTGAATGCTGAGCCAGCAATGATGGTAAGGTCCCCTGCATCCTGTCAGACTCTGGTTAGCCTCCTCGCAGGAGAGCCTGTGTCATGGTTTCAGATGCCTTATGTGACCAGACTTTAGAGCTCTATGTAATTGTAGCACACTGTCACTGTCATAAGCATCGAAAGCACAGAGCTTGGGAACAGAGTGCTCGTCTGGCATGTATCAGATCATGGGACATGTGACGGTTCAGATCCACAACAAAACACACAGCATGGGGAGATATGGATGCTGAGCATGAGCACAGGGAGATATGGATGCTGAGCATGAGCACAGGGAGATATGGATGCTGAGCATAAACACAGGGAGATATGGATGCTGAGCATGAGCACAGGGAGATATGGATGCTGAGCATGAACAGAGGGAGATATGGATGCTGAGCATGAGCACAGGGAGATATGGATGCTGAGCATGAGCACAGGGAGATATGGATGCTGAGCATAAACACAGGGAGATATGGATGCTGAGCATGAGCACAGGGAGATATGGATGCTGAGCATAAACACAGGAAGGTATGAATGCTGAGCATGAGCACAGGGAGATATGGATGCTGAGCATGAACAGAGGGAGATATGGATGCTGAGCATGAGCACAGGGAGATATGGATGCTGAGCATGAGCACAGGGAGATATGGATGCTGAGCATAAACACAGGGAGATATGGATGCTGAGCATAAACACAGGGAGATATGGATGCTGAGCATGAGCACAGGGAGATATGGATGCTGAGCATGAGCACAGGGAGATATGGATGCTGAGCATGAGCACAGGGAGATATGGATGCTGAGCATGAGCACAGGGAGATATGGATGCTGAGCATGAACACAGGAAGGTATGGATGCTGAGCATAAACACAGGGAGATATGGATGCTGAGCATGAGAGAATGCGGGAAGGGTTGGGGTGGGTGGAGACTTAGGAGTGACAGTGAGTTACCAAATAAGAAGAAGGCACAGCTAAGAGGGGGAGGTGCTGGGAGGATATGGGGGAGCCAGTGGAGGAAAGAGAAGTGAGTGTATATCATTGAATGGTATATAAGTATGAAATGCTCAAAGAATTTTTTAAAATGAGCACCCAGTGGGTGGAAGAATGCTTGTTGGTGACAGAGATTCTGTTTGGAACGGCACAAAAGCTTTGCGTTAGCTTCTGGTGATGGTGAAACATTGTAAATATATTTAGTGTTGTGGAGTCAAATATTTCAAAGTGATTAGAATCACAGACTTCATAGTGATGCATCTTATCATAAGTTCAAAAACGTTTTTTTTTTTTTTTTTTTGGTTTTTCGAGACAGGGTTTCTCTGTGTAGCCCTGGCTGTCCTGGCACTCACTTTGTAGACCAGGCTGGCCTCGAACTCAGAAATCCGCCTGCCTCTGCCTCCCGAGTGCTGGGATTAAAGGCGTGCGCCACCACACCCGGCCCCCAATTCTGAGTTCGAGGCCAGCCTGGTCTACAAAGTGAGTGCCAGGACAGCCAGGGCTACACAGAGAAACCCTGTCTCGAAAAACCAAAAAAAAAAAAAAAAGAGACATGGTATCTTATACCTGACATTCCAGTGCTTGGGAAGCCGAGGCAGAAGGAGCACTCATGAGTTCTAGGGCAGTCTTGACTACAGAGAGAGACTGTTTGGAAATAAACTCGACAGAATAAAATAAAATAAAATAAAATAAAATAAAATAAAATAAAATAAAATAAAATAAAAACTAAGAAAGAAAATAAATAAATAGGAAGAAAATGAAAGGACCTTGAAGGCTTGGGGGCCTGTGGGTCCCTGAGGTTGCTAAGTCCACTGTCATTTCCTTTTATGTTCTCTACCCCATATCAGTAGTCATTGCCCCCCACCTCCACCCCCATGGCAGATAGTTCAGGCCTTATCTGCCCTGATCTGAGAGATTCCATGACACCAGCCACCAGGAACCAACTCGAAGAGTCTGTCACACCAGGATAAAATGGGAGCATTTCTTATCCCCACCTCTACACCACCCGATCCTCCCCAAATCCCTCGAGAGTCCTCTTACTTCTTGGGGATCTTGTCCTCTTCAGGATCTGTGATGTCTGTGGCAAATGCTTTAACCTCAAAGTCAACCCCACAGCTCTATTGGAGACAAGAGAACAGATAGGGCAGTGATCAGCACCTCCCTAACAGAACACAGGTCACGCCTATAGGTAGATAGGCCAGCCCTCAGCCTGCTTTCTTATAGAACCTAGGACCACTAACCCAAGGATGGTACCACCCACAATGGGCTGAATCTTCCTCCATCAGTCACTAGTTAAAAAAATAAGGGCTGGAGAGATGGCTCAGAGGTTAAGAGCACTGACTGCTCTTCCAGAGGTTCTGAGTTCAAATCCCAGCAACCACATGGTGGCTCACAAGCATCTGTAATGGGATCTGATACCCTCTTCTGGTGTGTCTGAAGACAGCTACAGTGTACTCACATACATAAAGAAAATAGCCCAGCAGTGGAGGCGCATGCCTTTAATTCAGCACTCAGGAGACAGAGGCAGAGGCAGGTGGATTTCTGAGTTGGAGGCCAGCCTGGTCTACAGAGTAAGTTCCAGGACAACCAGGGCTATGCAGAGAAACCCTGATTTGAAAAACAAAACAAAACACAGAAGAAAATAAAAGTTCTGCAGGCTTGTCTGCATCCTGATCTTAAGGAGGCATTTTCTTAATTGAGGCTCCCTCCTCTCAGATGATTCTTGCCCCTGTCAAGTTGACATAAATCAGCCAGCACAAGGAGTAAGCACAGGGATGAAGCACCACCACAGAAGGACCGCCTGCCTGCCTCCTGAGATGTGTCTCTCGAGTCCTGGAAGATCCATGCCTCCCTCTACTTTGTTCACAAATGTACAACCTGACCCTGCACAACCTTCTGACTTAATGCTGCACACAGCACTAAGGAAACAAGTGTTCATGGCATTGGGAGCCATATCCACGGATGTCCTGTATGGTTGCAAACACTCAGACCTTGGTGGCTCCTCCAAAGCCAACCCTGGCCAAATAGCAGTGGCTCACAATGAATGGTTTGAATTTTTCTTTCTCAATGGGGCGAAACAGTAAGATGAGCTCGTTTTCAAAATGAAAAAGGACTTTTAAGTCTGCATGGATGGAGTAAGTGCATCTGTCTGTGACCTCCAGCCCTTAGCTCCCTGTGTAGGCCCATCACAGCCTGGTCTCTGCCCTGAAAGAAGGCATAACAAGGATGTCTCTCTTGTGTCCCAATGCCACATGTCAACGGTGACATTGGGACACGGTTCTGAGACTAGAACACAGCATCTCTCAGGTTGTAGACAAACAGGTACAATGTAAATAAAATGCCTGCAGGCAGCCTGCTATGTCACCCACCCATCCCACCTAGCTGCCCCATCCTGTGCTGGTCTCTGAACAAGCCACACACTTCCATAGGCCTCCCTGGGCTCTGGGGTTCCCCTAGGTTGAAGCATTCACTGTCTTTACAGCTGTGTAAAACTGAATAGTTACGTAATAATTTAAATTTTCTGCCTTTATATTATATTCTGTTAACCTATATGTTATATAATAAGATATTTTACTATGTAATCATTATATAGTGAAGTATATTAGTATATATGTCATTTTATTAATATAATAACATCAAATAAACTACATAATATTGTAGAAGATTGTAACATGTAACTTGTGATACATAAAATGACATGTATTATATTCATATGTTATATGTATATATTATATATTTATATGTATATATGTATGTTATCTAATAATATCCTATGTGTTCCTCAAGCCTCCAATTGTAACCAAGTCCCCAATCTAGGATACTGGAAGGTCCCAGCCCAGGAACTCTCCTACCAACTTAATACCCTCTCCCCTCTAAGAACAGAAGGAATAAGAGGGGCTCTAGACTGCACAGGGCTGTAAAACTCCAGAAAGGTCATCTAGGAACCAGGATTCAAGGTGTCCTTGAAAGAGCAATGATGGACTGACAAGGCTCAGTTGTATTTTCTTAGTTCCTGGTCCCCTTATCTCAAGTGACCCTCATTTTCCCTGATCTCAGCTGTCCTCAGCTTCCCTGGACCATGGCATTCAAATGTTTAGAAGTAATATTTGTAGTGTGGCATGTTTATAGAAATCAGACACGTGTGTGTAAACCCCTCTCGTGACACTGTTTGACCTTTGTGATGTGTGGTTGGTATGCAATGTATGGTTTTCAGGATGCATGGTCCTGTTCCATTTAGTTCAATTCTCTTCTATGCCCTCCCATGCCATCCCAGTTTTTTAAATGCCATTTCTGTTCTATGAACTACCAGTGGGTGATGTTACCGCACTGATGAGCACTGTTCTTCCACTCTCCATCATCAGTCACTGCCCACTGTCCTCCATACTCACAGACCCGCCGTCACAGTCAATCTTGGGGCTCAGGCAAGCTAGCACCTATTTCCTTCTCCTCTGTGCCTAGAGTCCCTGGTCCATCTTGATCACACCCTCTTTCCCCTCCCTTCCCCTTCACAGCACATGTTTAAGCGACTTCAGATCCATTACTAATCCTCTGTAACCCTGAATCAGAGCCCGCTCTTCAATCCCTCCACTGGCTCCCATGTCACTCAAACCCAAGTTGTCAAGAGCTGGCTACAGCTTATGCATGTTCCCTCCTCTGCAAGTACCAAGGCCTCTCTCCCTGGAGAGTCTGGCTTTCCCCTTTTCTTAGAATAAGGACTCTGACTTTAAATGCCATCGATTGTCCCTCCCTTACACAAGCCTGAGGCTTTTTCACAGTGTCTGTGACCATATCTAATATGTCCTACAGTTCTGTGTTCTTGTTGTTGCCTGTGGCTTTCTGTTAACATGTGAGAGCCAGGGGGTTCCATCTCTTGTTCACAGGGATGTTCATGGTTGGAGAGTCTTTATGCTGGGCCCTTTGACCATATTTGAAATTTTCAGTGATAAAAAGCTACTTTAAAAGGCTATTGAAAGCTTGGCATGGCTCATGACTGTCATCCCAGCACTTGGGAGGTGTAGGCAAGGTCAGTTTCAGTCTTACAAGAGCCCGCCTCAAAACAATCAAAAGCCTATTGAGGGAGGGTAACCTGTGGCATTTCTTCTTTAACTTACCTTGCCTACATCCTGTGGAGCTGGCTGCAACATCACTGAACAGGGTAGGTAGTCAGGAAACTGGAAGGACAAACATACAATCATTTCATTCAGAGGAGTTATTCTATGTGTAGTACAAAACCATCATACAAGATGACACAAAACCCACAGAATTCTCCCACTCTCCTGATACCCAGCTCAATGCTGATTTATTTCCAAAAACCTCCAGCATATCCAGAGACACACAAACGAGGGTGTACCCAGGGCATGTGTTCATCACCCGGGCCTGGGTGTGTTCACTGGGACCAAAGGTGTCTGATTATTTGATTCACTCACCTCACTAGCCCTTATCCTATTCAGACATCCCTCTGACCATTTTTACACACAATGCACTACAGTTTCTCTCTACGGTGCTTAGAGCTTCTACAGTGCACTTTGTGCAGCCATTCCCCCTTGTTGGACATCTACATGGTATCTAATTGTTTTTCCATTATAAATAATGCAACAGAAAATATACATCTTCAAACCCTTTAGTCCAGTTTTAGCCAATTAATGCTATGCGAACTACCAGGTCAAAATCAAATTTGTGTGTGTGTGTGTGTGTGTGTGTGTGTGTGTGTGTGTGTGTTTGGGGTGGGGGGGTGGAAACAGGGTCTTTCTCTGCTTAGTTTATGCTAGCCTTGAACTTTCAATTCTCCTGCCTCTGCAGATATATAGTTGAGGTTCATGACTGAAAACATTGCATTTTACAAAGATGTATTGACTTGTTTTGCCTGCATGTACATGTACACTGCATGTGTGCCTGGTATTCATGGAGGTCCAAAGAGAGTGATGGACCCTCTGAAACTGGAGTTGCAGATTGGTGTAAGCTGCCTGCCATTCAGATACTGAAAACTGAATCTTAGTTCTCTGTAAGGGCAGCTAGCAGCGAACCTCTGAGCCATTTCTCCAGCTCTCTGCTGTTGCTTTAAAAAAAAAAATCTTTCTGTGCAGGGGACCAAATTTGAGCATGCTACACAAATGCTCCAGCACCATGCTATACCTCCAGCATTTAAGGACCCCATTTCTAGCCAGGCATGTTGGCCCATGGCTCTAAGGGGCAGAGGCATGAGTATCTGAGTTTGAAGCTAGTCTGGTCTACACAGCAAGCTTCAGGATAGCCAGGAAAAAAAATTCCATTTGCAACAATTTTTTTTGTTTTTTTTTTGTTGTTTTTTTTTTTGTAATTTTGGGACCAGGGTTGAGATAGGGTTTCTCAGTGTAGCCCTGGAACTCACTATGTAGACCAGGTTAGCCTTGAACTCACAGAGATCATCCTGCTTCTGCCTTCTGAATGCTGGAATTAAAGCCATGTACCAACATTCCTGGCCTCTAAAGGTTTTTGACATGCATTGCAAAGAAATGTTACCACTTCAGGTTCTCAGCACAGATGTGCACACCTCCTTATATATTGTTTCGTTTTGTTTTGTTTTGTTTTTGAGACAGGGTATCTCTGTACAGTCCTGGCTATTCTAGATCAAGATCTGCACTCTAAGTGGCCTTGACCTCAGAGATATACCTGTCTCTAGCTCCCAGGTGCTTAGATTAAAGGCATGCATGACCGTACCTGACAAAATAATTTTTTAAAGAGAAATTTTATATAACATTTGTGATAATAATAGGATACCATACAATTTTACCATTTTAGCTCATTTTAATGTATGCTTCCTTGGGAGTAAATCTGTCCATACTGGCCCAGGACAGTCACGAGACTTTGTCTCCAGGACCTTCCCATCATTCCAAAGAGAAACTCTATCCCTGGAACCTGAATTCCCTGTCCTCCTCCCAGCCGGCCAGTAGACTTGGTCTCCTTTCTGTCTAAATGAATAGGGCTCCACCCATTGCTTCCTGGAAGTGGGACTGTAAGATGCTGTTTTTCCTTTTGTGTCTGTCTTGTTTCACATAGCATCATGTTTTGGGGGTTTATCCATGTTTTGACTTAGACAGTGTTTCTTGACTTTTTGTTTGCTTTATCAAAACAGTTTCTCTCTGTGTAGTCCTGACTGTCCTGGAACTCACTCTAGACTAGGCTGGTCTCGAACTCAGAGAGATCTCTACCCCTGCTTTCTGAGTGCTGAGATTAAAGGCATGTGCCACCACCACCTACCTACTTCTTGATTTTTTTTTTAAAGGCTGAACCACATCACTTTGGAAGAGCATGTGTCAATAAGATAGGATTGCAAACAGCAAGGGCCACAGAGGGTTTCACTGGGTGACATGGGCCTTGGGAGAAGTGAGCAGACAGAGTAAAGCCCTGATTCAATGCCCAGGACCATGTAGGGGAGCAGGGGTAGGGGCCAAGAGGTAAAAGATGGCACTCAATCTACCAAAACCTCCTGTCCCATAGCAGACTCTTGCTTGAGTATAGCTCCATGAGGCCAGCTGAGGGTCACATCTACCAGTTTCTTTTTATAGTGAATGAGAGAAGACAGAACATACTCATCTAATTAGGTGGCCAGATGAAGAAAAATATTCAAAGGGCAGGTTGAAATGGTGCCTTCTGAGGCAGGGAGGCTATTTCCAAAGACTTAAAAACAGACAATCACAGACCATGCAATCTAGAATTTCTTTCAAGGGTGCAATTTACAGGCCAACAGATGTGGGCCTCTGCCCCTTCCTCTTTGCCCTGTTCCTATCATAAGGTACCATGGATAAAGGAGGCAAGCCAGGGGAGCAGGCAGGGTAAGGAAAGCTCACCGTGAGCAGAAAGGGGTACGTGTTGTCTCCCAGTTTCTTGAGCAGGCTCTCTTGGAGTTGGGTGAGAACACTCATGGCCCCGACAGGAGGGAATACCTGGACCCGAGAAAAATACAGGTCCCTGCGGAAGGTCAGGCCCATCACATCAATGTCCTCCTGGCCATAGCGGAAGGCGCAGGTCAGGGTGACATACACTGGGGAAGGAGAGGCGACAGGTTAGTCTTGGTCCACTGCACAGGCCCATCTACCTCAGCCACTTCCACTGGACGGAGCTAGCAACAGAGTGACCTCACCATGCTGTCTGCCCCAGGGTGCCAGTCTCTGCTGCCCGGAAGAAATGGTGGGGTGGCGGGGGAGGGGAGAGGGAGGGGGGAGAGTAATACTATGCAGCTGGTGGGCATATTTTGGGAGGACCAGCATGTTCCTAGGGTTAGAGTTCATTATCCCAAAACAGAACTCTCACAGATCGGGAGCCATCTCCTTGGCAACCATATTATTTTGCTAGGATGGTAGAAATCTATGGACAGGGCTGGCAGGATGGTTAATTGAGTAAAGGCGTCTGCTTCCAAGCCTAACGACGAAAATTCAATTTCCAGGATCCACACGGTAGCAGGAGGGAACCAACTCCCCACAAGTTGCCCTCCCCTCCACACGTGAACCTTAGTACTTGTATACCGCCCACATGCATATGTACATACGCAGAGACACATGGACATACATAAGCACTCCATGAATAAATATGTAATAAATTGAAAAATGTGTGGACAGACATGCACAGTCCACCTGGCCTTACTGTCTCCTCCCCCTCCCTCCTCCTGGTCCACCAGCTCAACGATCCAGATGTCTGAGGCGGTGCTAACTTGCTGGCTTGGGTTAAGGAGGGCAGGATGCCTGGAGAGACTAACAGTGCTGCAAGCAAACCAGACATGTGCCTGAGCCACATGGAGGCTGCGGGAACAGCCAAAGGCCTGGGCCAGGCAGGGAGACGGAATCAAACATGAGAAGTTTCGTTTATGCAGTCTTTGTGCACTGCTCAGAGGTATACTAAGCAGCTTCTGCATCCCAACTTCCCAAAATTCTGTCTGATTAAAGGGAACCGGCGCCCAGTGTGGGAAAGTTCACTTCAAGTTTCTTTGAAGACAGGAAATGCACAGTCCTTCGTCATAATAAGGCTTGTTGAAAGTGGTACCTCAAGTTGCTCCCCTTCGACTGAGCATCCTTCTGTGTCAGTTCTGAGGCCAGCTGCCCCAGGACCTCAGAACCACTCGACACTCTTACACCCTTCCTTACAGGTGAAGACTTGAGAGAGGCAGCCATGTAGGGCCTGGATTTCTGCCTGCACCCACTAAGCTGTGGTTTTCCCTGATAGCTGAATCCCTGGGTGTGGTAAAAGCCTGGATTGGTTGAGTTCAAGCCAGAGAGCTGGAGAGCCCCCAGGAAGGTGGGAAAACAGAAGAGAACAATTTTCTGTCTTTCCTGTCTTGTTCCCCTCTCACCCAGACCCTGTTACCAGCCCACACCTGACATATTCCAGCGGGTACATCCAAAGTTTAGAACAATGCCTTGCGGTTGCCAGGAGCAACCACTCCAAAGGCATATTTAGAATGGAACTGAGTCAGCGACATCATCATAAGCGAAGCTCAAATCTGTTCTAATTCAGTTTTTGCAACTGTCATTAGAAACAAATGGCTCGCCGCACACAACTGCCAGAGATCTCAAGGGCACTGTGATACTGTGGCACAGAACTTTGCAAGGAAGCACAAAAATAAACCCTGGGATTTATTCCCTTGCCTCTCAACAAGCATGGTTTCCTCCTACCCACAAATAACCTTCTACGCCAGGAGGATGGGCAAGGGGCTTAGCTCACCCTTCTTCCCCTTCACAAGCTCAGGGTCCACCAACACAACACCATCTAAAACAAAGAAGAGAAGACCAGGAGAGTGAGATTAGGAAAACAAGGCACCTGACGTTAGGACTTCTAGCATCGTCTGTTTTCAGTTTGGAGGTGGGAGGCTGAGACAGGATATCACATAGCCCAGTCTAGCCTTGGGCTTGCTATGTAGCTTAGGATAATCATAAACAAGTAATCCTCCTGCCTCCAGGCCTGATTCACCATCCAGCTTGCTTCTTATGTTTTTTAAGAAAAAAATATTTGTTTTAGAAGTTGGAGAGATGGCTCGGCAGTTAACAGAACTAGCTGCTCTTGCACGGGACCTGGGTTTGCAGTCCCAGCACCCAGGTGGCAACACACATCTGTCTGAGGCTCCAGTTTCAGGGGATCCAACAGCTCTTCTGACCTCTGATGGCTCCTACATGCATAGTATGCATACACACGCACTCAGGCCTACATGCTTACACATAAAATAAAATACTAAGAATAGTCATTTTTAAAATGTGGTTCTGGGGATCAAACTCTGATTGTAAGTCTTGGCAGCAAGCATCCTTACTCACTGAGGGACAGTTTTATCCTCAGTGTTTAAAACTCCCAATCTCGAGCGCACCCCCCCCCATACATTTTTCAAATGGTTGCCAGTGAGATGCTTAGCAAGCCAGAGAAAGCTGCAGAGCTGGTGCAGAGGGCTCTGGCACCCTGCATCCGGTTGCCTCTCATGCTTAGACGAGGTCAGGGTAAGTACAAAACGGGTGTGCACGGCTGTGTTGTTTTATCATAGGTGGAGATCTGTGTGAGCTCCACCATCCAATCGTAGCATCGTTCTGGCATCGTAAAGGTCTCCTTTGGGCTGTATGGCACCACCCATCTCTGCTCCTGCCATCCTCAGCCCCTGGGAAGCACTGTAGACTTTTGTCATCTTGAGAATGTTATGTAAGTGGAATTAAGAAGTCTGCGCCCCCTTGAGATTGCTCTTTTTACCCAGCAGGTTGCAGTATCAATAGCTAAGACTTTTTACTTCTCTCTCTCCCCCCCCCCCCCCCGTCTGTCTGTCTTTCTCTCTGTCTGTCTGTCTGTCTTCCTCTCTCTCTCCCCCCAAGGGTCTGTTCCTATACAGCTCAGGCCACCTTTAGACTCTCAATCCTCCTGCCTCAGCCTCCCAAGTGCTGGGATCACAGGCATGCTCCAAAACTGGCTGCTTGTTCTTTTCTATGATTGAATAGTAGTCCACGGTATGGATGTGCCACGGTTTGTTTAACGTTCCTCGTCTACCGAAGAGAGACTTTCGTCTTTTCAGTTTGGGGCTGCAGTGAACAACCACATCCAAAAAAGGCCTCTGTATGCAGTTTTCACCAGTATTTCAGTAAATACTCAGGGTGCTATTATTGGCTCATATGGAAAGGCTATGTTTAGTTCTTAAAGAAACCGCTGAGCTGCTTTCCCGGGGGGCTGTAGCACTGTGTGCTTCCCCCAGTGGTCCATGGGGCCAGCGCCTCAGCATCATCAGCATCTCTGGCATTGCCACAGCCGATTCTCTTAACCTTCTTTTGCATTGGAAAATTTGAAACATATTTATTTGATGTGGAGAAAAACACGTAGTAACAGTTTCTTTTTCTACATATAATTGGATTCCTGGTGTTTCCAAGAGTCTGGGTAGTTCTGGAGATATGAGAAGTGGCTGATGTCACCACCTGCTTACCTGGTGGCACATACTGTTTGAGAGTACGTCTATACTGATGGGGTAATGTGGAAACAGGAGTTTGAAGCAGCTGGCCATATTGCATGCACAGTCAGGAAGCAGAGAGATGAATTGTTTCCTTTTGTTTCTCTTAGTCCTGAAGATTGAGCCTGGGGCCATGAAGGCAAGTGGTGATGAGCTACAAACCAGCCTTTTAATTTTTTTTTTTTTTGAGAGGCCAGAAAGATGGCTTAGTGGGTAAAGATGCTTGCTGCACAATCCTGGCAACCTGAGTTCAATCCCTGGGGCCACACAAAGGTGTGAGAGAACTGACTCCATAAAATTCTCCTCTGACCCCAAGCAAATAAATAAATAAATGTAGACATAAATTGTTTCTAACCAACAGTGGCCACTCACTGATATTTTAATTTGTATTTATTTGATTAGATTATTATTGAGAGTTTGTTTATTTGTTTGTTGTTTGTTTTGAGACAAGGTTTTTCTGTGTAGCCCTGGCTGTCCTGGAACTCACTCTGTAGACCAGGCTGGCCTCAAACTCAAGAGATCTGCTTGCCTCTGCCTCCCAAGTGCTGGGACTAAAGGTGTGTGCTACCAACTGACTGAGATTAATTTTTTTTTAAAAAGATTTGTTTTATTTGATGTATAGGGGTGCTTGCCTGCATCTATGTATATATACCACCCAGATGTACTGCACATAGCAACCAGAAGGGGGCATCAAATATCCTGGAGATGAACTAATAGATGGTTGTGAGCTGCTGTGTGGGTGCTGGGAATTGAACTCAGGTCCTCTGTAAGAGTAGCCAGTATTCTTAACCTCTGAACCGTCTCCATCTTTTTTGTTTGTTCGTTTATTTTGAGACACATTCTCTCTATGTAGCCCTGACTGTCCAGAAACTCACTATGTTGACTAGGCTGGCTTCAAATTCATAGAGACCCATCTGACACTGCCTCCTGAGTGCTGGGATTAAAGGCGTGGATCACCATCCCCTACTGGCATTTTTTTTTTTTTTGATGAAAAACTAGCAGTCTGATGACTGAGAGGAAAACCAACCTTAAATTTTCCTCCAAACTCAACTTACCTACAGGCTCTACTTGGCTGACGTGGTCTACATAGTCTCTCTTTCCCAGGTAGATGGTCACCTGCAGGAAAGAACAAAGGCATTCACTCAGAGGCCAACAACCCTAACATCTTCTCAGTAGTAGGTCTCTCTTCCTCACATCCAGTGCTGGGAATCGAACTCAGAGCCTCATGCATGCAAGGCAAGCACTCTACCCTGGAGCCTCAAACCTTTCCATTAGTCTTCAGAAGAGGGGTCGCTGGGCTCCACAGATGCTCTGTGGGTGTCCTTCTCTCCCTGCAGGGGGTGAAGATGGTTCATTTCAAGTACAGTGTCCTGTCTTCCATCCCTACGTGAGCTCCAAGGAATTCTTTCCCTCCATATGGATGGTGGGAAACCTTCCCACTCCGTTCTCTCCTCCTCAACTCAAGCCCAGGTCTGTTAAGCAACTAAGTAAATCTGATAGGCTAACCCATAGGTTAGCGGAAGGTCGTGCCCACAGACACAGTCAGCCCTTCTGTTTCTAGTTATGCGCTAAAAGGTCTTGTCTCTGTGTCCAGAGTCTTTCTGGCCTAGACAAAGGAGTAGGAGATCCAGAGAAGTGATCAGGCGAGCCCCGCTCAAGTAAACCGGAAACCACACACTGAGGAAGAAGGGTGTGGTGCGAGTTGGTAGGGATGCCACCCATGTTCTCAGCAGCTAGTCTCCTCAGCTATTTGGTAGGAGAGAGGGGATGGTGGGCTGCCCTCCTGCTCATTATGTTACCAGAGGCCTGCAAATGCCTTGAGGTCTCTCCACCTTCCCAGTGCTGCACCCCTTTAATACAGTTCCTCATGTCATGGGGACCCTCCCTCCCAACCACAAACTCATTTTTGTTGCTACTTTGTAACTGTAATTTTGAGATGGTTATGAATCAGGGTAAATATCCGTGTTGTCTGATGGTCTTTTTTTTTTAAAGGTTTATTTATTTATTATATGTAAGTACACTGTAGTTGTCTTCAGACACTCCAGAAAAGGGAGTCAGATCTCGTTACGGATGGTTGTGAGCCACCATGTGGTTGCTGGGATTTGAACTCCAGACCTTTGGAAGAGCAGTCGGGTGCTCTTACCCACTGAGCCATCTCACCAGCCCTGTCTGATGGTCTTAAGTGACCCCTGAGAAAGGGTCCTTCCACCTCAAGAGGGTCACAACCCACAGGAGGAGAGACATTCACCTTGAGTGTTCTATATACCTTCCAGCCATCTCAGTATTTACTACAGCCCTTGGTACACAGAAGGATTCAGTCTGTGTTTGCCAAGGTTGCCAATGAGCAAAACCATGCATGCTGGCTAGCTCTCTGCTGCTCTAGGCCTCTCAAGTATAGTTTTTTTTTTTTTTTTTTTTTAATTTCACCAAACAATCTAAGTGATTCTTGACATTAAATCTCATCTTATACTCAGTCTTCCACAGTGAATCCCTTCTCCCCAGGTGGGTCCATTTGCATGCCTGATGTTGGAGGTGGTATTTATTGCATGAGGTGGTATCCAGCCTATGACTCTACCTCCCTGCTGACAGAGAGGAACCCGTTCGAAACCTTGCAAATCTGTGCAGAGCATTTCTTCAGGCTTCAGCAGCCTGGGGAGTGTGGGAGCTGTGGGAGATGGGCATGGGAAAGGGATGCTGGGACCCATTACTGAAAAGGGCACTGCAGCAGGCGCCAAGCCTCACCCTCTAGGTCAGGGCTCTCACCTGAGGCTAACCTAGCCGACTTGTCTGGTGAACTCCCCGGGCCTCTGCTTTTGGGTCCATCTCTGCAGGATGGACCCAAAATCAGCAGGAGAGAAGAGGGGGAGCTGCTGTTTGTCCCCTGCTTGCCGGCCTGGCCTGGGGCTGGCACATCCTTCTAAGCATGTTCCTGGGAGGAGGTCCTGTTAGCTTCTGAGTTCTGATATCTGCTGGATCCCCCATCCCTCCAGCCCAGGAAAGCACCTGTACCTGGTGCTACAGACCCAATCCAGCCAGACTGAATGGGACTAAGGTTTCTGAGTGGTGACTGAGCGTGAGTCTTAACCCAGGGATATAAACTCTCCTCAGATTTACCTATCTCCGTTCCTGCAGGAACCCTAACGTGGCTACCTCCCAATTCATAGATGTGACTCTTCCCTCCCTCCTATGGAATAACATCCCGTTTCTTGAAGGTGGCCAATAGAACCTATCCTTACCTCTGGGCTCCAGCCCCTCTGTCCTCACCTTGGCCCAAGGCCGTGCCAGCTCTGCCATAGCACTATCATAGCAGAAACCTCTCTGTTCCTGGTGCCTATGGCAAGGAAGGCTCTGCAGTGACACCTCTAGCTGAGGAAGCCCTCTTCATGCTTTAAGAGAACATTTTGGCACTCTGGGTCCCCTGCATCCCAGCATGCTCTGTCTGTCCCTGTGTTATTTTGAGATAAGAGTCTCTCACTCTATAGCACAAGCTCTGGAACACACTGTGTAGCCTGAGCTGTCTTCAAACCTGGTGCCACAGGAACACTCAGGGTCTGCCCCTCTCCCCGTCCTGGTACATATTGCACTTTCCTGGCTTCCAGGGCTGTGGAGGCCTCCCCTGCACTGTTGGTCAATGGAGATGAAACCTCTCCAGGTTGCTACCTTGGTTTGAGGTAAGTGCTTAAAACAGGGACGGGTCTAATTATGTATCCCTGGCTGTCCTGGAACTCAGAGGGATTCACTTGCCTCTGCCTCCTGAATACAGGGATTAAAGGTGTGTGCTGTCAAGCCTGGCTAAGGCCTGTTTGTTCTCACACTCTGATAGAGAGGGAAAGGCTGCAGATCCAGTTCAGACTGGATGGGACGAAGTTCCCCAGGGGTGGTACATCATGAGCTTTAACCAGGAGCAAGGAACTCTGAATTCAACTGGGAGCAAGACTACCCTCCTATCACCTTGGAAAGGTGTGGGAGGGGCAGGATCAGGTAGAAAAGGGTGGCCTTGTGAAACCGAAGGATAGACTTCTGGCAACTCACGCATAGCTAAGCACACCTTCTTGGATAAAATAGCCAATCATGCACAAGATCCAGCATCAATCATGAGATCCCATGCTAAGAGGAGGCCAGCTCTAATGGGTGATTCCTTTTTCACTCTTCTCTTCCCTGCCTCCCATCTGTCTTTTACTTTAACAAGTCTTTAAGTAAGTATTCATTTTACTTAGATGTGTATAAGTCTTTTGCCTACATGTATGCATTATGTATGTTCCTGGTGCCTGCAGAAGTCAGAAGAAGGCATCTGATGCCCTGGAACTGGAGTTATGAATGGTTATGAGTTACCATGTAGGTGCTGGGAATTGAACCCAGGACGTCTGAAGAAGCAGCAGGTGTTCTTTAACTAGTGAGCCATCCCTCTAGCAGGCCAGCCAGCCACTTGACTTCCTTTGACAAGTGCTTTCTGTGTAGCTCTGGCTAGCCTTGAACTTAGGATCCTCATGAGTATTGGAATCAGAGGTCTGTGCTGCCACTTCCAGCTCAAGGAATGTTTCTTGATTGGTCTGATCCAGTTTTGAGCATCTAATTCCTTTGGCTTGTGATCGGCATAGTGTAGTTAGGTAATTCAGACTCAACCAGTGAAGATAAGAGGAAAGTCTCCTGGAGAGCTCCCAGGTAAGGTCTCCTGACATTTAAGAGACCATAAGGGGCACTCACCTTGACTGCTTCCTGCCTAAAGATCACTGCCTCATGTTCCTGTTACCAGGCCCCATTATCCTCAAACCACAAACCGAAATGAGCTGGGTTGCTCACTACCAGCCTGAGGATCTCACAGAAAAGAGAACCGCAGAGAAACAGTTGCAGAGGCCAGGCACCTATGACTAGGCCACACAAGGGTTGCCATTGGAAACTTCCAGTATACAAAACATGAATTGATGGATTCTCCTCCACTCAGACCCTTGCACCAGGGGGGGAAAAAACTAAGTAGGGCCGAGTTTCTCAGGAGGCTAAGGCTGGAGGAGTCCAAGTTCAAGGCCAGCCTGGGAAACTTCATGAGATTCTGACTCAAAATAGAAGTAAAATTAGAGGGCTGGTGAGATGGCTCAGTGGGTAAGAGCACCAGACTGCTCTTCCGAAGGTCTGGAGTTCAAATCCCAGCAACCACATGGTGGCTCACAACCATCTGTAACGAGATCTGACACCCTCTTCTGGAGTGTCTGAAGACAGCTACAGTGTACTTACATATAATCAATAAATAAATCTTAAAAAAAAAAAAGAAGTAAAATTAGAGATGGGTATATGTTTACATACACATGTATACCTGTACACACACACACACACACACATATACATACACACATTTTTTATATATGTGTGTGTATATGTGTATGCGTGTATCATATTTGAGGCCCTAAGTTTAATTTCCCAGTACCATAGGAGAAGAAAAGGAGGCAAGGAGGGAGGAAAGAAGGAAATACATTTCTTGTTTCACTTTATGTCTGTTTAAAGACCAGGTGCATTTCAAGGGGCCTGCCATAGATAATGGATGCCTGTTAGGTATTAGAGGGTAAGGGGTGGGGTGGAGGATCAGAGGGATGGAGGGGAGAATGGTAGGGGATCAGAGAAGTCAGCACAAAGTAGGAAGAGGAGAGAAGGGCTGGACAGACACAGTGGGAGGAAGAGCTGGAGAATGGGAAGATGTAGGGACCCGAAGCTATAACCTCAAAGCATCCAAAGGCTTGATGGAAATGACGACATTTCCAGCTGATAGAGGAGTGGGCAGAGGAGGGCACATGTGAAAAACCTGAAGAACGAGGCAGATCTGCACCATCACCGTCCATTAGGTATCCTGGCTAGATATAGCACAGATACACCAGCCTTAGTGTGCTAGTTATGCAGGCTAGTGTGGCCAGTGCTGTATTCCCACAACTTAGTAAGGAAGAATAATGAAGTTGGGATGGGACAATGGGACTGAGATGGTGGGCTGCAGGATCCACTGTTGTTCCTTGGTTCTCTCGAGCCGACTGTGCATCCCATGGACACCAGCCTTCCCTAGGCTTCATGGTAGATGGATGTTGATCAGGTTATATGCAACAAATGTCTGCTTCCTACTAATCTTACAATAATTTCTAAGAAGCCTCTCTTCTGTGCCACTTACCGACTTGTCCCGAGAGACCTTCTTGAAGATGACGTGGGATTTATTGGTTTTCCCGCAGGCTGCCATGTTGTCTGTCCCTTGGGATGTACGTCAGAGGTTGGAAGGCTATGAAAGTACAATGGTCCCACACATAGAGTTACGCATGCTCTGGACACAAAGCCCACTCCTGTGACTTCCTCCTTTGGACATTTCCTCCCACATGCTCCAGTATCCATCCTTGATCAAACCAGCGCCGATCAGTTGTACTTTACTGTAGTGTGCAGCTAAAAAATACTTAGGTTTTTTTTTTATGTGTGTGTGTGTGCCACATATGTACAGATGCCTGCAGAGGCCAGAAGAGGGTGTTGGATCTCTTGAAGCTGGAGTTATAACCTGACCTGGGTGCTGGGAACCGAACTCGTGTCTTTTGGGAGAACAGCAAGCACTTATAACTGCTGAGACATTTCTCCAGTCCCAGTTCCCCCCTCCACCCAAATGGGGTCTCAAATGGCTGGCTTGAAACTCACTGTGTAGACCAGACTAGCCTCAAACTCATAGAGGTCTACCTAAGTCCACCTCCCAAGTGCTGGGATCAAAGGTGTGTATCACCATGCCTGGACCATTGTATATTTTGGTATGTTTTGTCTTTCTTGGTAAGCTTCAGGCATTTCAGTAAACTTCACCAGGTAGATTCTAATGATGTTTTGTCTTTTTTGATTAAATGTTGGTGTCATGTACTTGTAAGGCTATATCTAAAATTCTGTCGTGCCAGGGGCAGAGTTAGGATTGCAGAAAGTTTGAGGCCAGCCTGGACTACAAAGTGAGTTCCAGGGCAGCCAGGGTTATTCAGTAAGACTCTGTCTCAAACAAAATCAAACAATTCTATCATAACTAGATTTTTTTCTTCCCTCTTCTTTCTCCTCTTCCTCCTCCCCTCCTCTTCCTCCTCCTGTCTCATTATGTAGCCCAGGTTGGCCTCAAACTGGCAATCCTCCTGCCTAGTGCTGGGATCACATTTGTGTACCACCACACCTGGCTTTTCTGTGGCTTATGGTAAGCACACAGAAAATATCCCTGAAATATGCCATATGACTGCTCCCCAAAAGCAGCTGTCAGGGGCACATGAGAGCCCTAGTTCCACCAGGCAGGCCTTTCTTTCCACTCAGCATATCTGTTTCCTCTCCTCAGTCTGGCAGATAGGCAAAGCCATCTCACGGTTTGGGACTAAATGCCCTCCAAGTTTCCTTTCCAAGCAAAACCTGTGGCAGTCAGAGGTAGCAAACCCCAGCAAGCATGCAGAAGCACATGTCTGTCCTTGTTGTCCCACCCCCAGACTCCCATCCCATGTCCACCCTGGTTTCTGAGAATGCCTGGGTTTGCTGCTCACTTACCTTGTAATTTGTCACCAACCAGCTGAGCTGGCCGGAGAAGTCAGGAGAGGGTACCTGTGCTTTCCGACAGTGAGCAGCCAGCCCACGCTCTGAGGGACCTGGTGCAATCCTATCAGATAACCCCACAGGGCAAGGGTGAGGCCCCTGGCTGTCCCGGGGGGGAATTTGTAGGGATCTGTGCCCAGCTCTGAGGTCTCAGTGTCTAAAAACCAAATCAGATTTGAGGAGCAGGGAGCTGATTGGATTAGTGAGATGGCAGATTGCCCACTTCAGCAGTTCTAGCATTAGCTGGGAGCTCCAATCTTCTCAGAGGGTCCCAAAGATGCAGGAGCCATCCAGCTGGCCTGGGCAAGGTGCAAAGAGAGGAATAGCTAATTGAAAGCTTTTGTTTCTTGGTTTTGTTTTTTTTTTTCTTAATCCTAAACCTCTTTAGGTTCTGGAAATAGATGGCTTATCCTTTCGCTCTTCACCATCATCAGGAAGGGGGATGTTCGACTGACAGGCCTGATTAAGCTCAGCAGCATTAGGGTGTTATATAAAGAAAAAGGTCAAGGAGAAAGGTCAGCCCAGGGCTGGGCTGCACATGGCCCTCACCTTCACCCTACACACCAAGAGTCCTGTTGGGCCCTCTGTATCTTTCCTTGTCTTTACACATTCAGTATGGGTCTACAAGCCAGCTAGACTTCCCCAGGCAGTAATAACTCCATCACCCGATGGGCATCTATCTCTGCATCCCAGGCCCTTCTCTATACCCAGTACAGACCTTAACCCTGACCTGATGATTCCCCTGCTGGGGGAGGTCCTGTCACTCTTGCATGGAGACAGACATCTTGGAACATAAGTAAGCCTTCTACCTTCTACCAAGTTTGACCAAGTGTCATTGCCTCAGGGAAGTCCCCCCAGGCACAGGCCTAGGCCAGAGGCACAATTGCCATTCATCCTTACCAGCAGTTCTGTTTCCTTATTAGACTCTGGGCCTGTGAGGCAGAGTATCCACCACTCTGTGTTGCCCTCACTTAGTGAGGAGTAAGCCACGCTCCCAAACATTGGGATGCTATAGCTACTGACAGTGGGCATCGCTCTAGCAATAAAACAGTAGAACAAAAGGCTTATTGTGATATCTGGAGTGAGGGTGTTAGCATTTGTCCCCAAATCTGCTGGCTTTCCATCCAGTCTGAATAATGCCTGCCAGGTCCTGACCTTATCCCTCACCACTCTGCCCATCAACCAACCGTTTGGTCTGCTGTTCTCCTTTGCTTTCAGTAAACCTGGTTTTTTTTGTTTGTTTGTTTTGTTTTTTGTTTTTTTTTTTCACTTTTGCTGCTGCTGCTGCTGCTCCTCTTCTTCTTCCTCCTCCTCCTCCGTTCCCAACACATAAAACCAAGAGTACTTGAGACCCCACACACTTAGAAAGCCAAGTCTCTGGGCCGCAGCAGTAACAGCTGATGGTTTAGTGAAGCATTTACCATGGCGATGGATTTCATGATAGTATTTCCACACATCTGTACTTCATTCTATTTCAATCTCTGTCCCCCAAAAGCTCTCTTCTGTGTCCCCTTTATTTAGTTTTACCTAAAATTGCCAAAGCTTTTAATTTCCCAGGGAAAACTTTTTATTTGAATTCATTACTTTGAGATAGAGTCATGCTTACATACCTTTGGTTAGCTTACAACTCAAAATCCTTCCATCTTAGCCTTGGAGTCAAAACTTTTTCTTTTCTTTTTCTTGAGTCAGGCTTCACTATGTCACTCTGGCTAGCCTGGAACTCCCTACATAGACCAGGCTGGTCTTTTACTCAGAGTCCATTCGCTTCTGCCTCCTGGGTGCTGGAATTAAAGAAGTACAACACCACACCTGGCAAAACATTTTCTAAAAAGATTTACTTTAAAATTGGTTATGTATATGAGCATTTTGTCTGCATGTATGTGCATCACGTATTTGCCTGGTGCTTGCCTAGGCCTGAAAGGGGGCCCAGTTCTCCGGAACTGGAAGAGATGGTTGTGGACCTCCGTGTGGGTGCTAAGAACTAACCCAGGTTCTTTCCAAGAACAGTGAGTGTTCCTAATCACTGAGCCACATCTCCAGCCACAACGTCATCTTTTTAAAAATATTTATTTTATGTGTATGCCATAGAACATGTCTGTGTACCACATATATGTGTTTCCTAGAGAGGCACAGAACCTCCTAGAACCAGAGTTACAGTTGTGAACCTCCATGTGGGTGCTGGAAATCAAGATCCTCTACAAGAGCAGCCAATGCTCCTGATCACTGAGCCATCTCTCCAGCCCCAACGCTTTTTTTTTTTTTTTAAAGCAGACAAATCCCAGTTCAGCGTAAAAGGACTGATAAAGGAAAACGTTATCCAATCAACTGCAGTTATATTTATCCTAGCTTTTGAGGTTTGTTTAGTGTGTCCCCCACCCTGTACCTGCTCGTGGCAATTCTCCTGCCTTAGCACCCCCCTCCCAAACCCCTTTCCCATACTGGGATTATAGATGTGTGCTATCAAACCTGACTAGTTTCTGCAGCTGGGACACTGTGGGCCCTTCAGGGATTGCTCTTCTCTTAGAGAGAGACATTAAAAACCCTGGCTTCCCAGTGCTCCCGGCCCAGAGCCCACATTCCCCATTGCTCTCCTCCTTTGGAGTCTCTCATCTAACTCAGGCTGGCCTTAAACTCATGATCCTCCTGCCTCCCATTCTGGAGAGCTAGTAGCAGAGGCTTACACCTTCATGCTTCCCTCAGACCCCAACCCTTTTCATCAAGGCTGTTATTCTCCAGGCCCTGGTCTTCCATAATCACAGCTAGAGGACCTCCCCCCCCCACACACACACACACTCCCTAGATCATCCATGGTCTGTCTTGCCTGTCATTTCCATGGAAACAGCAAAAAGAGCATTGCCATGGTTTCCCCTCACTCCCTGCAAACCCTAGCATTTCCCAGTGCGGTTCTGTGTGGCATGGCAAGCCCTGTCTTCTGGGGAACTATGAGTGACAAATCTCATTCTGGTACAGTTGCCTCCTGATCATCATACCCGAGTAATAGTAAAACTGACATCTTCAAACTCTAGGACTACTTATTTGTTATTTAAGCCACCAAGGAACAAGGTGATACAGGAACGAGGTCCCTCTAAGTACAAAGTGACACATATGGACCACTGTCCCAACCGCCTGTGAGGTATTGCCTAGGGTTAGCTTGGATCCAGGAAGTCTTTAGATCCTGCTTCTGGCCCAGAAACGGGATGTGTTAAGGAGTCAACATCCTTGTGTAATGTGCGACCCCAGAAGAGATGCTCAATTGGATAAGTGAGGTTCTAAATAAACACAAAATTAACACAGTTTATTTTGGATAAATTGGGAAAAATGTGAAAAGGGTTCAGAAGAGATTTACTGAATAGAGGCCGGAAGACCTCAGCAGGTAGAGGAGCTTGCTGTGCAAACCTAACAATGACCCGAGTTCAATCCCCTGCATCCCATTATGGAAGGGGAGAATCTACTCCCGGAAGCTGTGCTCCCATCTCTACATGAGTGCTTTGGCACATGCAGGAGAATCTGTACCAAAAACCAAAATAAGGGGCTGGAGAGATGGCTCAGCAGTTAAGAGCACTGGCTGCTCTTACAGAGGCCCTGGGCTTAATTCCCAGCCTCCACATGGTGGCTCACAACTAGCTATGATAAGATCTGATGCCCTCTTCTGGTGTGTCTGAAGATAGCTACAGTGTACTTATTTATAATAAAAAATGAGCAGGGCCGACCAGAGCAAGCAGAGATCCTAAATTCAATTCCCAACAACTACATGAAGACTCACAACTACAGTGTACTCATATACATAAAATAAATAAATCTTTAAAAAAATAAATCCAGGAGACTAACTTATCCATTTGAAATATAAAAACAGGAACTGGAGGGCCTTGCAGAGGGCCAGGTTTGGTTCCCAAAACCCGCAAGGTTGCTTAAGTAACAACCATCTATAATTCCAGTTCCAAGAGATCCGCTCCTCCTCCTCTGACCTCTGTAGGCACCAGTTACACACATACATACTTTCAGGCAAAACATTCACACACACAAAATTAAAAAAAAAAAAAACTCTAAAATACTTTTTCTTCAAATACAAAAATAATGATTACAGGTGTGATGGTGCATGCCTGTAATCAGAGGATTTCTGCAAGTTCAAAGCCAATTAGGCCTACACAGGTTGGCCTACATTAATCTCCCCTGACATCCCCCACCCCACCAACCCTGCACCCCCAACGCTAGGACCAGCAATAGGGTTCAGTGGTAGATACTTGCCACAAAATTCTAATGACATGAGTTCAATCCCTGGAACCCACATAGAAATGTGAGGAGAGAGAGCCGAGTCCACCAAGCTGTCCTCTGACCTTCCCACACAAGCTGTCACCTGTGCACACCCACACATACACATCACCTACACACAGGATAACAACTAAAGGCTAAAAATATAAAAATCAAAAAGATTCACAAACTCAAAAGAGAAGAAAAAAAAAAAAAAAAAAGAAGAAGCCAGAGCACTCTAATCCTCCAGCTGAAAGGGCTCCTGTGTCAATGGGCCTTGGACCTGCCTACAAGCTATATGCTCCTGGAATCCTGCATCCTCTCATTGATTCAGGAGTGCCAGGCTACAAGAAGGGTGCAGATAAGCACATCTTAGTCACTGAAGTGCCATAACTGTGTGTGCATGCATGTGTGGGAGCTGGGGATCCAAACACTTCCATGTGGAAGCATCATTTTTAGCCTCTGGTCTATGGTGATTTATTCTCCTCTTCTTGATGGGGAAATGGCGGGGGGGGGGGGGGGGGGGACCAGAAGGGCATTCTTGTTCCTAAAAGCCAAATGTCTTCCAGATACCAGACATGATTGTGAGGCTCTTAGCATTTCAGTGTGACTCTTCCCACCTTTACAACACAGCCTTCAGAACCCATTGTGACTTACCCACCATCAGTATAAGGTCTAGTGAGATCTAACACTCGCTTCTATCAAGCCTTCCACAGACCTCCCAGCTCTGGGCAAGGGCAGATCTGCCAGTCTGTAGCTGTGCATTACAGAACTGCATGGTGAAATTGCAGAGCCCAGGGAACAGTTGGAAGACACACAATAAACCTACACCCAGTTGGCAAGACCAGCAATGCTTGCTGTGTGTGTGCTTAACCCTTAAACATTTCAGAAGATGGCTCCGGAGCACAAGGACAGAAACATCGACTCTATAAAATAAGCACAGAGTAGCTGTGCTCTGTGAAAAGTCCTTACTTTGCAAAATAGTTGATTCCAGAGTCGGGCGTGATGCCTCATGTTATTAATCCCAGCACTCTGGTTAAAGCAGAAGGACCTTAAATTCAAGGACAATGTGAGCTACATATGAGAAAAAGAGGGGGGGGGCGGTGCTGAAGAGATGGCTCAAAGATGAACACTTGCTGCTCTATCAGAGCACCTGAATTCAGTTCCCAGTACCCACACTGGGTAGACACACACACAGACACACCGACACAGGCACCTATAACTCTAGACACACACACAGTCTTTCATCTTTCTCTTAGATTTCTTCTTGGAGTTGAATGGCCTGAACCTCCATTCCAGGCATCCCGATCACAAGGGACCTTTCTCTGGAGTCACCCACAGGGAGCAGCAGCTCCAAGCCCTGTGTTTGTTTCAACCTTAAACACTAAGGTCAGGGCTTGTGGGGGAGGGGTGGTGCTATGGCCTTGTCATCTTAGGGACACATGGTGGAGGAAAGCAGGTACTGTGCTAAATATCGACTGCAAATAAAGATGGCATGTCCTCCGGCGGAGCGTTACGGAGCAAGCATTAGGAGGTCTGAAGAGGCTGCCATTTTTGAAGACTATCAGGGAACACGAGCTTTTAAAAGCCATCAGCTGAAGCTGGAGAGATGACTCAGCAGTAAGAATGCTGGTTACTCTTCCAGAGGACCTGGGTTAGATTCCCCAGTACACACTGGCTACGCAGAGGCTCACAGCTGCACCTAACTCCAGTTCCAGGGGTGTGATACCCTTTTCTGGCCTCCGAAGGCATCAGGCATGCAAACAGGATACAGACATGCATGCAGGCAAAAGGCTCAAATACAAAATACAATACTGAGAAAAATGAAAATTATCGTTTCAATCCCTACTTGTATCTCTTAATTAATCCTCCATAGAACAGAGGGCTGTTTGGGGTGGGACTGGCTAATATTATGAAAACGTAATTCACAAACTCTCATAGTAGCAAGACCTTACAAATAAAATCAAGTCCACACTCCAGCTTTTCTTTGGATTTCTTGTGCATTATTCTCAACACTTTACTGAATGCTTTCAAGATTGGGAAATCACTAACTCATAACACACTTATTTTTGGTCTCCCTCTGCAGCCTTGACTGGTCTTGAACTCTGGACCTCAGGCTCCCAAATGGGCTTACAGGCATGTGCAGTTTGGTTGCAGGAGGACTGTTGGTATAAAATTGACTTTTCTTCTACTTCTCCCCATGGGTCCAAGTTAATCTTTCTCCCTCGTGCAAATTTATCTATGATGAGCATAAGGATACTTACCCCCAAAGGGCACTGGAGTCCTTCACCACTCACACCCAATGCTGCTGATGCTCCAGGTTTGTGTAGTGGGATCTTGGTAGATATAGATAGGAGCCCTGGCTGAGAAAGATGCTCAGTCTCCCTGCTATTTCCTTTTCATTTGTGCAAGACAACACAACAGCCTGACCATTGGTTGTGTGTGTGTGTGTGTGAGAGTGAAGAAACCCATGGAATGTGTAGAGAAGCTCCTGGAAAAAATGTTTAGTACAGGGTTCGAGACAGGAGAACTGCATCCAACTTCCTCTTTTCCTCCACCACTGATGGCTGCTATACGCCCGAGTGCTTCTTTAGATTCTGTATTGCCCACTACACCCCAATGCCAACGTGGTCTCCATAACAGTGAGTACACTTCTAAAGAACTCAGTGTCCTTTGCCTACCTTGGATAAATTCTAGCATCGGCGAACCTGACATCTGTGCAAAGTTATGTGGATATGCTTTAAAACATTTGAAAATTGCATTTATTTAGCGTGTGCCGCAACATGCATGTGGAGGTGCAAGGCAAAGCTGCAGGAGATGGTTGTCTTTACCTCGAGGGTTCTGGGGACAGCACTCAGGTCATCAGGCTTGGGTGCAAACATCCTTAGCCTCCAAGCCACCTCAGCAGCTCCAGTTGCTAGCCTTTTATTGTTTTTTAAAAAATTTCTTTTACTTTTGATATTATAATTATAAAACACCCCCCTTCCCTTTCTTCTCTCCAGACACTTCATGAACTCTCCCCACTCTCCTTCAAATCCATGGCCTCTTTCTTACGTGAATTGTTACTACATGTGTGTGTTTGTACGTATTCCTAAATATAACATATTGAGTCCATATGTTACTTGTATGCATGCTCTCAGGCTGACCATTTGGCACTAGACAACAGAGTGATGTGTTCTTCCCTGGGGAGGACCACCTCTCCCACTGCCAGCTTGACTCAGTTGCCTATAGTTGTGTAGGGTTGAGGCTGTGTGAGGCCCTGTTATTTGCTGTGTCTCAGCTCACATTTGGGTGGTCACAGCGGTGAGACTCTGCAGGTGTCGCTTCTGATGTTACTAGGCAACAGCCTCACAGCAAACTCCTCTGGTTCTTCCAATCTTTCTGCCCCTCTGTAGCAATGCTCCCCGAGCCTTAAGGTACAGGGTCCACCGCTCTGCATTTTGACTGGTTGTGGTTTTCTGTAGTGGTCTTCCCTTAAGAAGTGTCCACTTGGGCTGGAGAGATAGCTTGGCGGTTAAGAGCACTGACTGCTCTTCCAGAGGTCCTGAGTTCAATTCCCAGCAACCACATGGTGGCTCACAACCATCCGTAATGGGAGGGATCCGATGCCCTGTTTCAGTGTCTGAAGAGATTGACAGTATACTCGCACACATAAAATAAACAAATCTTTTTTAAAAAAAAAGTGTCCACTTTCCTTTGGATCAATCTGCTGCTTATAGATCTTAACTTGAACGACAACCAATGTCTTTGTTGGCTAGTGTTAAGACCTGGTGACTATACATCGTAAATCTATAAACTTTAGAATAGTATGTGAGGGTCAGAGAGGTGACTGGGAGCGCAACGTGCTCGCCATCAAGTCTGACAACTCAATCTGATTCACGGAGCCCACACAGCGGGAAAGAACTCCCACAAGTTGTCCTCTGAGCTCTACACATGCATCATAGCAAACACTGCCCCCCAGAAATGAATGAGCGAGCATACATAGCATTGTGTGGGAATCAGGGGCCAGTAAACTACCTACAAAACTCTTGAGTTCAAGCCCCAGCATTGTGGAAGCAGGGTTTGGTGGCACAGCACTCAGGCTGAAGAGGCAGGAGGATCAGAAGTTCAAGCTCAAGCTCAGCAAGTTTGAGGCAACTCTGGAATAACTCACACACAGTCTCAAAACCAAACCCTCAGTGAGTCTCTGCTACGTGCCATGTACTCAGTAGAATACTAGGCCCTAAGCGTGGCTCCTGACTTGGTCTGTCTCTCAGAACCATTTGGTATTCTGCAAGTAGCAGGCCTCTGGCTCCCCACCTAAAACCCCAGCACGTGAGAACCACAAGCATCCCTCCTGCCCTGTTTGTCTATTTATCTCTGAAGTAAAAAGCCCAGATACTAATTCACCTGCTTTCCCTGCCTAGCTGTGTCCTGGGGTAAGAGCAAACCTGCGGAAGCCCAGCACACTGTAATGTGCAAGGCTGATATCTGTTCTTGAGATAGATTCTTGAGTTTTCGAAGGAAAACCAATCAAATCCTATGGGTCACTGAAACATCAGCAAGTTATACTGTTCCAGAAGTGATAGGAGAGCAGGTCTTACTGGGCTGACTCCAAGATGGCAGCGTGCTTTTCTTCTCCCTGAACTCATGTCTCCAGGGGTGGATTCAGAGCACAAACCCTGGCCACTTCACCTGCTACAGTCAACATGATGTTAACAGGCACCTCAAATGGTGACAAATGCTCACACACTGCTGCTTTCTTGCTATCCCATCCCTAATGCCCTAGTTGGCCTCATAACAACAGACCAAGTGAGGATTTGGAGGATCCGCTCTAACCATTTTTCTTTTAAAAGATTTATTATATGTAAGTACACTTAGGACCTTTGAAAGAACAGTCAGTGCTCTTAACCGCTGAGCCCCCACCCTCATATGATTCGGTAACAGTGTTTTAAGATTTTAGGTAAACAAGATGGCTTAGTGGGTAAGCTGTTTCCTATCAGGCCTGATGAACCAACTCTGATCCCAGGACCCATGTGGCAGAACCAATTCCTGCAGGTTTTCCTCTGACCTCCACACGTGCGGTGTAGCACAGATGTCCTACAGACAGTAGTCAGGGAATGTTGTTTTACCATGTTCTTAAAGTCAGCTTACAGGTTTCTTCCTTCATCTTAAGTATTTTATTTTGGGTGTTCCCTCCCTTCCCCCTTCCATCCCTAGGAGCTGACCTTCTACTTTAGCCCTCATGTGTTCTGTCACCTTCCCACCCATTCCTTTAAAGACCCCAGCCCTTTCTCGTTTCCCGACTTTTCACCCACACTTAATTCCACTGACATACACATAACAGAAGTTCAGATCGGCTTTCTATCCTGGGTTACCTCGCTTTCAAACTCCATCCAAATCCCCTGCAAATTTCATGTTTATGGTTCAAAATAATTCCGTGTGTTTGTGTACGTTTTCATCATCCGTTCCTGTCTTGATGGCGATCTAGGCTGATTCACATCTTTGCTATTGTGAAGAATGGTGATAAACATGAATGTGCAAGTGTCTCTGCAGTCCCGGGAGGCCCTAGGAATCCTCTGGCTGGGTCACGTGATAGTTCTGATCTTAAGATTTATGAGAAGGTTCTACACTGATTCCCATAGTGGCTGCACTGAGCCACTATATTTTAAGGTAGTTTCTTATGTAGCAAAAGCTAAACAGACCCTGATCCAAGCAAGCGGATCATTAAACAGCCAAGGATGCCGGTGGAGGTGCTGCAAGGCATGGGCGTGCCAAGTAAACTGGGAAAGCATCTGTAATGAACATCTCAGTAGTGGCTCAGAGTAGAGACAGACACCAGCAAAGAATGCAATGAAAGCCAGAACTGAGATCAGAGCAGCAGTCTGCTTAGGCGAGGGAGCCAAGAATGGATTGGTGTGATCTCTCGTTGGCACAGACCCAGGCACTTCCACAGCAACCCATTCAAGTTTAGGGATCATTCATTTCGTCTGAGATTTATGTTAATGAATAAAAATTGAGACGTACTGTTTGACACTCACCGAAATAGGATACAGATAACGTCATAGATGACTCACTTTGCACGCCCCCCATATGGACCTGGAGTGGCACAGTGTCAAGGGACAGTTAGCATAAACGTGCCCATCTGAGTCATGAAGCTGGCCAGAGCTCAGCTGTGAAACTTCTTCCCATTTTTAAAATAAGATATAATTCAGACAGCCTAGTTTGAGAACTAAAATCCAAGTATTACTACTTGGGTTATCTTACAGAAGCTAAAATGGTGGTTTCCATTAAAGCAAGGCTAAGGAGTACAATGTAGCATGGCACTGCTTCTCACCTTAGTGTATCCCACACAGGCAGAGTGTAAACTCCATGCTTCAGCACTGAGATTCACAAAACCCCAGTTAGGGAAACAGACACGATGGGGTGTTCTGTATGCCTTGAATCATGGCAATCTTGTTTCTCAGCCAAAGGTTGGGCAACCTTCCCAGGGCAAGGTTGTGTACCCTTGTTATACCATCCACTGGGTAGCAACAGGATTGAGGGTAAGCTGGTCCAAGCTACACACAAAGCAAGACCTCATCTCCAAAAAGGAGTTAAGTATCAGAAAAACCAGTTCCCTTTCCCCTTACTTAAGGGTGTGACAGAAAAGACAATCAAGATGCAAGGAGTTTGAAAAGTATATAACAGAATTTCTTCTTTATTTACAATCAAGTTCTGTTGGGACACATAATTAAATAAATAAAAGATGTGCCCTGGCCAGCGAATCTCAACTTCCAACGCCACAAACTCTCTGGGAGCAAAGCAACAGGTGGGTTTCGGGCAGGGCAGGCAGGACTGCTGTCCCTCTTCCCAAGCTCCAGCACTCATGTTGTCCCTGCTGTCCAGAGAACAGTGTGGAAGCAAAAAATAAAGTGCAAAGTAAATGTGACAGACAAACGTGGCGCTCAGACCATGTGCACGGGCGAGCAGGACAGAGAATGCTTTCCCAGCCCAGCCTTCATCATCACCAGCTCCTAGGTAGGCTTCTCTTACCAACACTGCACTGCACGGCACACACAGGCAGTGGCTGGCCTCACCACTTTCTGCTCCAGGTGAGTGCTCGGCCACCTGCTGTGCACTTGCAGTGATGCAGGATAAAGATGCGTTTCTCACCTCTGCTGCAAATTCTACCAGACAGGGAAAGGTTGGCACAGTCCTTTCCTCACACACACAAAGCTATGTGCAAGTGTTGGCAGGAAGGGAGTTCAGGGTTCTGAGGGCCAGCTGAAGATGCAGGTTTCAGCAGTGAGACCAGACACACCACCAGCCCTGAAAACAGCTCCACCCATCCTTTGTCACAGGAGGACAGGCCTGGATTTGGTTTCCACTGACCCAATGCCTACAGTGAGCCCCCTGGGTAAGTGACTCCACAGAAAGGGGGCAAGCATCAGGCTACAATAGACTTTGGAAAGATGGGAAGAGCACAGGGGACCCAATACCCGGTGTGTGGGGTTGTCCTTGGCACTGTGTCCAGTGGGGAGACCCAGCAGGGACCCTGTACTCCCCATGAGGTATGGAAGGTCAGAGTTAGTAGTGTTTCCTACCCAAATGCAGACAAAAATCCGAACCTCTGCTAGGGACTTGCAGAGTCAGTTTGGTTCAGTGTTGGTTCTTCTCAGCCATTAGAGACCTTAAGTCAAAGTTCTCAAGAAAGCTACGGCACCACATGGCTTCAGCTCTTTTCTGGGAGGACACATCATTCTTCAAGATGGGCCGTGGGTCCCACGGTGCTCCTAAGGGTGCAGCGTCAAGGCTGTGCCCACAGCACAGCTCTGCTTCCTTTGTCCACACTGACAACATGTAAGCCCGAGGGGGCCCACGCCACAGCATTGATAGAAGAGCTTAAGGACCAATCAGAAGAGACTTCAGTCAGCAAGAGACCAGACCCGGGCGTGTGCAAAATACAGGCACACCCACCCACAGCAGGGGGGTATGCTAAGAAAGCTGCATTATCCCAGTAACAACACTGAACTAGACAGGAGAAGTCTCCATTAGCAACCAGGCCTTATATGGTTCACCCCAAGAGTAGCCCTTAGGGAAGCAGAAAGAGAGAACACTCAGCTCCCTAGGGCAGCACAACTGCCAGGTCACGAGTAGAGCGCTCCAATCCACAGGAAGCCAGGGCCCTGAGGCTTTCCCCAGTGGCCACCGATCGATGGCTCTACCTTTGGCACCTCAGTCACTGTGGAGTGGTGAAGCCTGGCCCCACTAACCTTGGTCAATCAGCCCTGTAAATAGGAAGGGGGACTGCTTTCCAGGAGCCCACTGAGGTTCGCACCCAACCAAAGACTGCATAAGCCCTGGGATGAGATCACAGGCTCTGCTTTAGATGTAGGCCTGAGTACATGCCCTGGAGGAGCTCATCTTACCTGTGCTGTTTTGAAAGAACCTTCTCCACTTTCCCTGTCAGCACACTCCAGACATAAAGAGAACCCTCAGCTGAGCCTGCTGCCACGTAACTGCCATCAGGGCTGGAGGAGACAGTAAGAGGGCAAAAGCTATAAACCTTTAAGCCTCATAGAACCACTTCTGTGCTCACAGATGCAGGTCACAGGCTAGCTGTGAGCAGCCTTGTTCATTCAGCCACCTGGCTACTACCCAAGAGCAGTGCCATGCTGCTATTTGAAGCTCCACATCCCTACTTATCGGACTGAAGTACACACAGGGGAGTCCAAAGCCAATCTCTAAAAAGTTCAAAGTTTCTGCCCATAAACAGGCTTGCTGTATGGTTCAGCAACTGTAGGCAGGGGAAACCATAAAGTGCTCAGACGCAGTTGGGGAGACGACCTGCTATGTCAAGAGTGTTGTCTGCAGCTTGAGGATCCAAGCTCTAATCTCCAAAACCAATGTTAAAAAACTGTGCATGTGCACATAAGAACCCGAAATCCAGGCCTGCTGGGGAAAAGACAGGCTTGCAGGCTGTCAGCCTAGCTCTAGGTTCAGGGAAAGATTGTCTCAAGGGACTAGGGGGAGTGGTGGAGCAGAACATTTGATGTCCTTCTCTTGCCTCTGCATGTATACGTAAGCTCAGGAGACCACATGCACACACACCACATCAGACAGACACTTTTCCCTACTACGACAGCCAATCCCAGAATACACCTGAGAAAAGTATGGTACCCAGAAGGCAGAACGAGGAGATCACTGTTTCACCTTCCAGTGTCACCTCCCAACAGACTGTGCCGTTCCACCCCAGGGACACCAGGCCTTTTCAGTGTCAGTGCCAAGTCTTGGCAAGTGAGTGTGAAAAGGAGAACGTAGTCACTCAGAACCAAGCATCAGCCAACCATGCTCACAATAAAACCCAACAAGACTCCAGCAGGACCACCAGGTGACCTTCAGCCTCACTCCTGCAGGCTCCAGAGGTAGCAGAAAGGTTATGTTTTACCTCCCTCTGAAGGAAAATGTCCAGCTTTAACCTCAAGCATTGGCTAGGACACGGCTACTAACCTGAAGACAACCCGGGTCCAGTCAGAGCCGCATTTGAATCCAGGCGCACTGAAACACACAGCAGGCAGGTTAGCAGCCGCCTACAGTGCACTCACTCACCCAGCAGGACAGAAGTAGGCCAGGCCAGGCCCAGAGCCCAATACCTGAAAGTCTGTTTGACTGCGTTGGTCCGGAGGTCAATGACTTTTAGCAGGTCATCACGGGAGCAGCTCAGGAGCTCAGTTCTCTCAGGGTTTAGGTCCAGAGCAGTGATCTTCCCTAACAGTTCCATCTCTCGGACCACACTCTCTGACCTAAGGGAGACAGCAGCCTGAGACCTAGTGCAAGTGGGCCACCTCCAACCTGACCAGGATGTCATGTCACTGAGCAGAAAATGCTGTCACCCAGTTAGATCCAAGTCTTCAAGGGGCAGTAAGTATGTCCCTAGCCTTTCTACTATTTTTTTTCTTAAATTTTTTTATTATTTAAATGCATCTTATACATCAGAGACATTAATAATATTGAGTATTTTGAGAGTCAAATACATAAAAAATTTTGTTCAACTTTTATATTCATATCATTTCGTATCCTAAAATTATCATTAATGAACATTTAATACTATCCATAACTGAGGATCCTAATACTAAATTGTTTCAAAACATAGAAAATGTTCTTGGGGAATTAAGCATAGTAAGAGAGCATAAAATATTAAAAATGAAATCATTAAGAAATATATTCAAAGGCCCTTATATGATACCACCTGACATAGTGACATAGTGAGAGTATTTAAGATGCATTACATGTCTATGTTCATTGTCTAACTATAAGTTTACTTAAAAAAGATTGTCATAAAAATCTTTAAAATAAAAACTTGTATAAAAACTAAAAAAAAAAAAAAAGATTGTCAGTGTTTCTAGGAGAGAAATTATTATGATTATTATTATTATTTTTTTTTTTGGTTTTTTTCGAGACAGGGTTTCTCTGTAATAACCCTGGCTGTCCTGGAACTCACTTTGAAGACCAGGCTGGCCTCGAACTCAGAAATCCGCCTGCCTCTGCCTCCCGAGTGCTGGGATTAAAGGCGTGCGCCACCACGCCCGGCGAGAGAAATTATTTTATCAGTAAGTATATTTTTAAAATTTCAAAATAGCAAAAAACTCTTTGAAGTAGTTAAACATTAAGAAAATGCTAACTTCAAGCACAGTGGAAAAAATTATAAACATTTCCATATTTGTGGAATATGATTTTAATGTTTTCAACTGTTAATATTAAACAAACAGAATAATTATTTTAAGATACATTTCGTTGTTATGTCTCCCTTTTCATTTCTGATTTTATTAATTTGGATATTGTCTCTATGCCCTCTGGTTAGTCTGGCTAAGGGTTTATCTATCTTGTTGATTTTCTCAAAGAACCAGCTCCTGGTTTTGTTGATTCTTTGTATAGTTCTTGTTGTTTCCACTTGGTTGGTTTCAGCCCTGAGTTTGATGATTTCCTGCCGTCTACTCCTCTTGGGTGTACTGGCTTCTTTTTGCTCTAGAGCTTTCAGGTGTGCTGCGAGTGTATGCTCTCTCCAGTTCCTTTTGGAGACACTTAGAGCTATCAGTTTTCCTCTTACCACTGCTTTCATTGTGTCCCATAGGTTTTGGTATGATGTGTCTTCATTTTCATTAAATTCTAAAAAGCCTTTAATATTTTTTATTTCTTCCTTGACCAAGTTATCATTGAGTAGAGCATTGTTCAGCTTCCACATGTATGTGTGCTTTCCATTGTTTCTGTTAGTATTCAAGACCAGCCTTAGCTGGGCATGGTGGCACACGCCTTTGATCCCAGCACTCGGGAGGCAGAGGCAGGCGGATTTTTGAGTTCGAGGCCAACCTGGTCTACAAAATGAGTTCCAGGACAGCCAGGGCTATACAGAGAAACCTTGTCTCGAGAAAAAAAAAAAAAAAAAAAAAAGACCAGCCTTAGTCCAAGCCTCACTACTATTCACAAAACATTCCCAACAAAAGAGCCTACAGGAATATTGAGGACTAGAACTGGTTTGGGATTTTCTTGGCTGTTTTTAGAATAAAAAGACAATTACCAATCAGAACTCCTGATAAGCAAGAGCGAACTAGGACAACTAGTCACACGGCTGGTGCGGCTCTTTCTTACTGTCTTCTGTGGGTTCTATGGGCTGACTCTGAGGCCTCATGTGCACGGTCAGCATGTGTCCTCCAGCCCCGGATCAGTACAATTTCAATGATGTGGCCTTTAGCTTTTACAAAAGGCTGGCACAGAAGCTGCTGAGGTGTGTCTAGGGAGCCCACAGGCCCTGTTGTGATCAGGTAGCTTGACTGAGGCTGCTTCAGACATGGGACTGGATAATACCACAGCACAGTTGTCACTGTGCACCCTCTGCTGCTGCCTCTCCAACTCTTACATGCTCAAGCCCACAGGGGTCAGCTAATAGGTCCCTTAATGGAGCTAATAGGTCCCTTAATGGAGACACCCAACAATGGTTTAACTGAAGGTTTTCAATGAACTTATTTGTTGTTTTTTTTTTTTTTAAAGATTTATTTATTTATTATACGTAAGTACGCTGTAGCTGTCTTCAGACACTCCAGAAGAGGGAGTCAGACCTTGTTACGGATGGTTGTGAGCCACCATGTGGTTGCTGGGATTTGAACTCCAGACCTTCGGGAGAGCAGTCGGGTGCTCTTACCCACTGAGCCATCTCACCAGCCCTTATTTGTTGTCTTAACCGAGCAGGAGTTTATCTTGTTATTATATATACAGTCCCAGACTCCTACTCCAAATTTTTGGTATGTGGCCACCTGACTATCAAGTTAAGGGACTGGCTAGGAGACTTGTAACATCCAGTGAATTTCTAAACTTCCATGTTTTAAGTTCAAACTTCAAGTTTAGGGAAAAAAAGATTAAAAATATAGGAGCAAGCTTCACAAGTGTATCCAGAGCTACGTATTCTTGTCCCCTTCTCCACTTGATGAGCTGCTACATGGAATATGGCCTCTGTATTCAATCCAATTAGCAGCCACCTCTGTTCTCCTCAGCTAGCAGCTGAGGGCTTCGTTTCACTGGACCTCTGAGTCCTGACAGCTCTCCTTTTCCCAGCCTTGCCAGCAATAGGAATCTCCTAGCATGGCCCTATCTGTGCCCTTCTGCCATCAATTCAGGTCCTCATCAATACTTTGCTTTCAGTGTGCCTTAACCTGCTCTCTAAAGACAGGACAAAGGTCACTGAGCAGACCACACAAAGCCATCGCTTTCTTCTCTTACCACACACAGCTCAAACATCAAGCATCCCAAGTGGCTTGTAAAGCAGGTGGACATCTGATGCCCACTCACCCCATCTCATTGGCACACGCACCCCTTACTGTCAGCTGCACCGAGCTGTTCTGGGTGGACCTGTCTTTCAATGACTTTCTGTCCCATAAAGTCCATTGGCTTCTCCAGACTAATTCCTGTCTCCACTACAGGAATACCAAACGGTGCTCACTGCCTGTACTGTCTTCCCTGTTTCATCTTAATTTGCCCGAAGGTGGGAGCGAGCATCTTCTCATCTCTGCTCATCTTACAGCTGGCAGAGCATCTGGTACACAGTAAATGACGGCTGGACCCAGAAGACTACTTTGTATAAAGAATAGCACAGCGCAGACCCAGCTGTCCTGGAGCTCTGCCAGTCCCCGAGTGTGAGAACACACCCACACAAAGCATGCTCACAGCTCTTTATATGTTCTCTCACCAGCCTCCCGCCAAGCTCTTAAGGCATCATACCGGATATCCCAGAAACGAATTTTCTTGTCAAAATGTCCACTCATTACACATTGTTCAGTGCAAACAATGTCATTGCAGCTGGATCCTGCAAACACTGTTTTTATGCCTGAAAGAAAACCAAACATCATCAATCAAAGGCAACCACATGACTGGTACATATATAATATAGCTACTACACTCTTGACCACCAAGCCCCCAAAATGAAATGAGACCTCAAGCAGAAAACAACCCTCACTACCCCAGTGCTCCTCTGACTGAAAGGAACCAGGGTTCTGACTGATGTGGACCATCACCTCACCGCTATTCTCTATATAAACACACAGAGAGACTGCATTTCCTCACAGACTTTGCTGCGGAGATCCCAGAGTTTGAGGGTCCGGTCGTGACTTCCTGAGACAATCCGTGCATTGTCCAGCAGGAACTTGGCTGAGAGGACTTTCCCGCTGTGGCCTGTGAGTGTGTGCTACAAGAGAGGACATAGCCAGGGTGAGACTTGGGGTAACACACTGCCTTCCCAGAAGAGCTCCAGAGTCAGTCTCAGCAGGCCCTGAAATCTTCGCAGAAGGCGAGAGAAAAGAAATATGGCACATGGAGCACACCTTCACTGACTCAGATTCAATCAAAGAAGCCACATTTCTGACCCAAGGAGGTGCTTTGGAATCTTCTAGAAGCTATTTCTGGGTGCTGCCAAGAGATGAGGTATTGCTTTAACTTGATTGTGAATGGCGCCCAAAGACTAATGTGTTGAGGCTTGGCCTCTATAGTTTGTGGCCCAGTGGGAAGATAACACAATGAATATATACTTCCCTCACCCCAAGATTGGGGCCCTGGACTTTCCTGTTTTGCTCTCTGACTCTCCCCATGAGGCAAACAGGTTCCTCAGATACACAATGTATTGTGCCACCACAGGCCAAAGCAACCACAAGCTAAGCTTCTGAAACCCCAGTTGAGTTGCTGATGTCAGCTACTTTGTTCTGTCTTACTTAGGTCTCTCACAAGTGATAGAAAGCTGCATGACACAGGAATCAAGACCACAAAGATAAAGGCAGGTATTGCATACACAATCCCAGTACTTGAATTCCTGGAATCTGTAAACTCAAAATCAGCCTGGGCAACACAGTAAGACTTTGGGATATAGCTCAGTGGTGGAGCACTGTCTAGCACATACAAGGCTCTAGACCCCAGCACTGGAAGGGGTCAAGGTAATCTTCTACTAAAGAGAAATACAAACCCAACCTTAGAAACAGCACTGAATTCCATAAACTCCTTGAAATTCAAAAAACCAGAAAAGAGGAAGCAAGAGGAGGATGTTTTTAAAAGCTCTTGCCTCCAGCTCTCCAGTGCTGGGATTAGCAGGTGTACCACACCATGTCTAACTCAAAGTAACAAAGACAGGACTTTATTTTATTCATGCCACTGAAAGTCAGTCTGTACTTAAAGTGAGAAAAGACAGGGCCACTGAAGGCATAATTTACAAAAGGAAACATCAGAATTCCATATACACAATTAGATGCTATGGGGTGTTTAAAAAAAGAGGTCTCAGCTTAAAATGTCAGATCATAGCCAAGGACGCCAGCACTCCCAACAATCAAATCCCTTGTGACCAAGCTGTTGGATGCCAACCAGTGTCTTCTCTGGACTTGTAGGGAAGACAGAACGGAGACATCACTGCATGTCAGCTACTGTGTTTGCCCATGATAGCACTACTAGAGCATGATGGGAGAGAGGTAAGCAGCTGGGGATGTAGGCTGCTGGGAGGCGACCTCGGATGTCAGACCTTTTACTATTCATCACTGACCTCTTTCCAAGGTAGGCTTTTTCCCTTTCTTTCTTTCTTTCTTTCTTTCTTTCTTTCTTTCTTTCTTTCTTTCTTTCTTTCTTTCTTTCTTTCTTTTTTGAGAAAAGATCTCATTATGTGGAAGGAAACAGCCACCTTCTGAGGGCTAGGATTAAAGGCATGTGCAAACATGCCTGGCTTTTTATTTTTACGTATTTCTTAAAGACTCACTTGTGCACACCACTGCAGTTGCCAGGGGCTGAGAGACGCTGGGTCACCCAGAGCTGATGTTACGGTAGTTGTAAACAAAACTCTAGTCCTTCACAAGAGCAGTTTGGCATTCCACGTTGGCATTTAATGCCCGAGCTCTTTGATTTTTATATACAACTACTACTACTGAACTAATTATTACTAATTACTGTGTGTATGCCCAGTGGAGACAGTTCTCTCCTCATTTACATGGTGTCTAGGGATCAAACTTAAATCATTTGGCTTGTATAGCAAGCACTTGTTTGCTGAGCTCCCCAGGAGTCATTTTTTCTTTTGAAGACAGGGAAGGTCTCAGCATGTAAGCCTGGCTGTCCTAGAGCTCACTATGATCAGACTGGGCTAAAGGTATACACAACCACGTCTGACTAGGTAAGTATACACCCCCCTCCCACAATGAAGGGTTCATTAATGTTTTGTTTCTAATTAAGAAAAGAATGCCCTGGACTAGTAAGATGACCCAGTGAGGACGCACAGTGAGGAACACCTACTCCTCCAAGGTGTGCCACCTCCACACGAGGGCCATGGCATACCCATCTAATTCCTCCACATGAATAAATGCTAACAATTTTATCTCTTTTTCTCTTTTTGAGGCAGCATTTCTCTATTTAGTCCTGTCCTGTAACTCACTGTGTAGGTCAAGCTGTCCTTAAACACAGGTATTTAAGATAGTCCTGCTTCTGGGTCCCAAGTGCTAGGATTACATCATATAGGATTACATAGTGTGTGCCATTTTCCTGTTTAAGAGACAAGAATGCCTTCTCAAGCCCTCAGGCCTAAGGACTGGAGCTTTACATCTACATCCCGAAGGCTAAACTGAGGAGACACAGACCTGGGCCAGGGAGATGGCTCAGAGGGTCTTCCCCACCAGCCTGACCACCTGAGTTTGATCCCTGGAACTGACTTAGTGGAGGAGAAAACAAGACTCCTGCATGTTGTTCTGACCTCTTTAATCCTCCTGCCTCAGCCTTCCAAGTACTGAGAGTACAAGGATGACCCACCACAACCCAACCCATTTGAGATTTTTGAAGTTTATTTTTAATATTTAAATTTGAACACTACCTTCAAATTTCAGCTTCTTTAAACAGGCATCAGTCAGAGATAGGAGTAGATTTAGATATCACCACAGCTAAAGCTTCAAAATGGGGCTTGAAAAGCCCCTCTCCCTAAGGAGCCTTGTGTGAGTTCTCCGTGGGCTTCAAGGCAGACTGTGAAGATCACTATTCTGGTTTTTTTTTTTTTTTAAAAAAAGATTCATTTATTTATTTTATGTAGGTGAGACCACTGTTGTGGTCTTCAGACACATCAGAAGAGGGCATCAGACCCCATTATTTTTGTAAGCCACCATGTGGTTGTTGGGAATTGAACTCAGGACCTCTGGAAGAGCAGTCAGTGCTCTTTTTTTTTTGCTTCTAGAGACAGGGTTTCTCTGTGTAGCCCTGGCTGTCCTGGAACGCACTTTGTAGACCAGGCTGGCCTCAAACTCAGAAATCCGCCTGCCTCTGCCTCCCGAGTGCTGGGATCAAAGGCGTGCGCCACCATGCCGGGCTGCAGTCAGTGCTCTTAACTGCTAAGCCATTTCTCCCACCCCTCACTATTCTTTTTTAAAACTGTATTTTTGTATATATGACTGTGTAGATGCACCATGCACAGAGGACAGAAAAGGACATGAAATCACAGTCTAGTCACCAACTAATCCTCATACTGGCTACTTCACAGCCCTGAAGAAGTGAGCAGGTAGGATACTCCAAAAGTTAGCTGCCTGATGGAAACCATACCGAGCGTTTTGAAACTGTAGTGATAAGACTTTCGAGGGAAGCAGCCAATGCTAACACATTTTTCTAGGATGTATTTACAAGAAGGCACTCAACCAGCTGCTTCTCAAACTCTAGTCTCTCCTACCACGTTCCCTTATCAAAAGCCAAGAAGACACTAACTCGGGTTTGGATAACAAGTTTCCAGATAGGTCATGAATGAATAGTCCACTGTGTTCTCAACATCTGTGAACTAGAGTGCATGCAGAAACCAGAGTTGCTTCCAACAGGAGAACCTACTTCATCCCCTTAACCTAGCAGGAGTTGCCGGAGTTCTTCAGGCACAGAAAAGTCATTAAAAAGGCCTCCACCCTTTCTCTTTACCATGGGACAAGGCATGCTGCAAGCAGACCACAGTCTTCAAAGCTATCCATCAAAGGATGTGACAGCTCAAGCCTGATGTCACCAGCCCCCAGCTGGGTGCCAGTGTTCCAGCTCTGACCTCCATCTTCTAGGTCTACCTCTCTCCAGCTGCCTCACCTTCAGGGCAGTGATCCTCACCTATCAGTGAATAAAGCACCGCCCCCCCCAACCCCCCACCTCCACCTCAATGCTTCTCTTTTCCTCCAGGGCCCAGTATAAAGGAGTCTGCAGGCTCCTCTTCCATAGCTGGTCAGCACTGTTCCACCCCAGTCTAGGAGGGCATGCCTCAATTCAATTTTAAGCATATTATTTAACTGCATGACCTTAGTACTCCTCACCCTCATCTGAGCCTGTCCTATCTATCTCTCTCATCTGAGTTCCAGGACAATGAAAAGAAATACATAAAAAGCCATAGCTTGACACTATGTCCAGCACAAAAAAAAAAAAAAAAAAATGTGTTCTCTTTAAGCAAACTAATCAAATTCAATCTTAAATGCCCAATAGAAGCTAAACAGAGCTGGGCATGCTGTCATATCAGCATTGAGGAGGAAGAGGCAGGAGGATTGCTGCAAAGTAGAGGCCAACCTGGCTTATACAAATTCCATGCCAGCCAAGATAACATAGGAAGGTTCTGATTCAAAAAATAAAAAAGGTACGCACATACGTGTGGTATTGTGACACCTCCAGGCCTCATAGCACCTGTACTCATGGACATATACTGACACAGAGACATGCATACAATTAAACATAAAAATAAACCTTACTAAAAGGCAAAACAGAAGGATGGTTAAACACCACAGCTGACCACTGGGTGGGCTACTATGCAGCCCACAGCAATGGCCAGGCACCTTCTCCATGTTTAAAATGTAGAAGTGAGAACTGAGACTGTGTGGTGTGTTCAGACAAAAGCTGCAGTAGCCCCTTGCTGAAGTCTTCCCTTCAGAAAACATAGGCTGACTTTTCACTCTTCATAACTTGTATGTATCTGCCATCTTTTTCTGGGCTCCTGATTTTTATGTTCGGAACGGAGTTTTCTTTCAAGTGAGAACCATGGATTAGGACCACACAGCTCCTCCGGGAAAATGAAAAGCTAAGTGGTGAGTTAATGTGCTCCTGACGCCTTCTGCTTCATCCCTGTACCACTCAATCAGACCAGCAGAGCTAACCGTAAGGATCCCTCTAATGCAACTGGCTCCCTCTGTAGAGCTCACACTCATTTTAACGCCATGCCATCTTTGTGGTGCACACACAAAAGCACCTGTGTCCAACTTAAAATGCCACGCCACAGTTCACCTTTCAGGATTCCGTGAAAACTTCTTTCCATCAAATACATAACTCTTAGGAAGGACGAGGTTCTTTCTGATCTTTGTCCTGGACACCAAACTGGACTCACATGAAAATTTCCTCAGCAGCTGATGCCACCCTTCTCCTTTCTTCTGCACCTGTCTCTTGTGTCCAGCTTTACTACCTAAGGTCATATACTAAGTACATCCATCCATGCATTTCCATAATCCTAATTCCCAACTATGAGGAAGCTAAAGGGCTTAAGGCTTTTAAGACCCATAATTTATATGTTGTTGTCATAATTGACAAGCTAAGCTAAAAAAGATTATTAAACATAACTGGTTCTTAAGAGCTCAAAGAGCCCTGAGACGATCATGGAAAATATGCTGAAACAACATATTTTTGGCAAATTAAGAGTACTAAAAGGAAAAACACAGATTTTCTCAGAAAAACATGAATTAAATATAATTTCCATAGAGAAATACACAAGTCTTCTAATTAAACAACTGCACACTGATAGCCACATGCAATTAGAGTACCATGCTAGCTTTTTCAACTGTGCCTTACCCGTAATCGATAATCATCCACAGTCCAGATTCGGCTGGCAAAATCATTTGAAGCCGCTAATAGGTAAGCTCCCTACAAGAATAAAAACATTTAGCAAAATTCAGTTCACAAAGGCATTCAGAAACTTTCAACTAACCCTCTAAGCTAGACATAACATTGTAGCATATTGTCAAGTGTGCTGACAACTACCTTACCCAGTGTTTGAAGCTGAGTGAGTCCTCCCCACCTGGATTCACCTGAGCTTACAAGAACGCAGTCAACACCCCAAACTCACATCAGAGCTTGGCCTCACCCACTCACCTTTCCCTTCACTACTGTCCCCTTAACACCAGGCACGACTTCCTGATATTACTGATGGGCAAACCAGAGAGCCCAGAGGCCCTCCCCTTCTAAGTCATCTCCTACCTATCTTTGAGGCCGTTCATCTTCCTCTGCTCCTTCCTTGGACCCCCACTACTTAATCTTACTGGGCTTTCGGGGGCCATTTCAGACTGCTTTATTCTGAACCTATTTCTTAAAACCTCTCAAGGCCTGAAGTAGCTCAATGATGAGGCACTTGTGTAGCATGTCCAAGTACTTGGGGTTGATCTCCAGAATTGCCAAAAATCCCTCTCAAGACTTATGGAATGGCTTTATGAATGTCTAAACCGTTTGACACCACATACTTCCCACTAACCAGTCTTATTTCTTTATATTTCCCTGACATCCAGGCACCACTGCTTGAGGCACAAAGGTGACTGTCACCTGGCCAGTGCCCTTCCCTCAGATAAGGTTCTCAGTTTCCCGAGAAGCAGATGTGGATGGTACCTCTCCCAAGGAGGGCAACAAAATGTTGCAGGACACAGGGGCTATCAGAAAACAAAAGGTCCCATCAAACCAGCTGTACTCTTGAGCAGCTTCTGGACACACCCTGCTCCACTCTTCTCTCTGCCCCTCTGCCTGTAATGCCCACCCTTCGCATTAGGACTCTGAGGTCTGCCTCAAATGGTTTACTCTGTTCCCTAAGCTAACCCGAGAGCTGTATTATCTTAATACCACAGCCTGCAGTTCAATGTTGTCTTGGCATTCCCTTTAAAATGTAGTGTGTGTGTGTGTGTACAACTTTCAGGAGTCACTTCTCTCTTTCCACCATGTGGGTCCCAGGGATGTAACAGGTTGTCAGGCTTGGCAGTCACTACCTGTACCTGCTGAGCCACCTTGCTGGTCTGGCTCTTTTAAAGGGAAATTCCTCAAGGGAAGACACCACCCTGACTCCTAGGAATTAGGCTCAAACTGCAGAGAACATGAAAGTCTTGTGGTTCTGTTGTTATTATTTTTGTTTTTAATTTCAAGAATCAGCTATCTTCAATTATTTTTGTTTTTTAAAAATCTCTAAAATTAGCCAGGCATAGCAGAGCACACTTGGGATGCAGAGGCAGACCAGCCTGGTTCTAGGAAAGCTAGGGCCATATAGAGACCCAGTCTCAAAGACAATCAAAACCCAACAGCCTGAAATCACGACATTAGGTACTTACAGCACTATCAAATTCAATGCTTGTAATTCCAGCATTACTACCAGACAGGGAGCCCTTAAATTCACATTTATCTGCATGAAACAAAATTAAAGTTAGTAAGAAGGGCAGTGGTACACAGTGCACAGTACACAGTGCCAATTGTAACACTGAACAAGAGGTTTACTGCAGTGCTGTGGAGTCGGACAAGACAGAAGAGAACAGGGTGCTACTGCAATTCAAGTCCTAAGACGATGCAGACTCAGGCATGGTACAAGCATGTTTCCAAGTTGCCCTTTAGGACATACGCAGGCCTTCACATTCATTCTCAGTGAATTTTGCTACATCAATGTTTGAGTTTCCATCACTACTGATGGAAACTAGATTTTGAAAACCACCTCCAACTTTTCCTAACCCCTGTTTTGGTAATGTTCATTTCATTATGACCCGAGAAACTGTTGGACTCTATAATCCTATCAATCAAGACAGCCAGCTGTCAATCCTCCCTCCCTGTGCACAGCCTCCCTCACCAACAGTACTTCTTTTCCAGCTCCCCATTCACCCTTCTCATCTCCCAGAGGAGACTGACCCCCAAACCCAAAACCATGCTGCTATTTAGTTAATAGCTAGGCAAGTGCTCTACTGCTGAGCTACACCTGCAACTGATTAATTTCTACAACGAACATCTGCCAAGATTTATTTCCTCATGGTTGAGCTTTATCTTCCAACCACTTTAGTCATTCCGTCTGTCCTAACATATGTCTCTGAGCAAAGTATAACACTCTCGCAGGCTTCAACAGACTAAGGAGTCACTTTCCTGCAAATCAAATAAAGGACAGACAGGTACAATGCTTCACCAACAATCAATATATTCAGATCAAAGGTTCAATAAACTGCTTGTGCTCAAACATCAAAAGCAGTAATCCGAGTCTTTCTCTTTGCTCTAGAGCCAGCTAGAGAAGGCTTCAGTGTTAAGAGCCCAGGATTTTTACCTCAGCCCCGGAGAAGACACAGCAACAGAACCATGAGTTCCGGGCTAGGCTGCACTTCAAGTCATATGATCTCAACTAGTCCCTACTCCACTACTCATACATTAAACAAATTAAAATGTAATTCAAAATAAAGTGAATTCATAATAGAGCAAAGTCACTCAGCTGTCATCAGAGCTGCCTTCTAAGGACACCAAGGCTCTTACCTCCGAATGCTTCCCAGAGTTTCACCCTGCGGTCCATGCCTCCAGTGGCCAGCAACCGCGAGCCTGGACTGAACTGCACTGCATTGACCTCTCCATCATGCGCATCCTACAAGACAGAACCTTAGCCTAAGACATCCATACACTCACTCCTAATGCTTAACCCTCTGCAGAACACTCAACCTCAAATTGAGCTGGATCCAACTATGAGCTCGGAGTGGACTCTGCACCCAAAGTCTCCTAAGATTCTACTTTCATTTTATTCTTCCACAATTGCAGTAATGTGAATTTATCCACTTGAATACAGTATTAGCTTACTGTGTAGCCCAGGCTAACCCTAAACTCAACGGTAATCCTCTGACTTTGGTTTCCTAAGTACTTGGGTTACAGGGGTTTGCTACCATGTTGGTTTGTATTTATTTAAGCAAAAATTTACTTAAGCGAAATGTGTTCAAAATCACCCAGGTGTAGTAACATACACTTTTCTCTCTAGCCCAAGCCCCCAGAAAGCAGACAGCCTGCCGAAAGTTTAAGGCCAGACAGGAAATACAATAATATACCCACACAAAAAAAGCACTTAAAATTAATGTATACTGACTAAAGTTTGCCTTTGCATGTGTGGGCCAGAAGAAGGTATCAGATCCCTTGAAGGTGGAGTGATAGATGGTTATGAGCTATCTGATGTGAGAGTTGGGAACCAAATTTAGGTCCTCTTTAAAGAGCAGGAAAGCACACTTAACTACTGAGACATTTCTCTAGCCTCGGAATTGCCTCTTCTGTGCCAAATACTTACTCCTATTATGTATCACTAATATCTACGTACATGGTAACATACAGCACCCTCTTAGGAAATCCTGTGTGTGTGTGCTCATGTGTGTACGTGCACACTTGTTTTGTAGATTTCTCACTCAGCCTTAATACCCTGAGACAAGACTTCACACTGAACTTAAAGCTATGTTGGCAGTCAGCAAAACCCTTTAATTTTCTGTTCTCCATGCCTCTGTGCTGGGGTTACAGTAGGTACAAAGCCCTTCAGCTTTCTAGATCAATTCTAAGGATATGAACACAGGTCCTCATAGACTGTAGCAAGCAATCTTACCTATTAAGCCATCTCTGCAGCCCCAGCTAAAGTTTTCCTAGGCCAGTACTAATACTGTGAGTCTGTGTAGCTCATTCTGGAAATGTGGCACTAGAATGTACTAAATTATGATGTTCAACAAGTGTTTAACTTCCTGTAGCTTCATTTTGTTTATCAGAAAAAAAATTTATAATCCACATTGTACTTGAAAAAAAAAATCAATAAAAGAGCTATTTTAGGAGAATTATACATTCTTCATGTGAAATTTTTTTCTTTTTTTTTGAGATAGGTTAGAAATTGATTTCTAGGTCAGGCTGACCCTTAAACTCATATTCTCTTGTCTCTGTTTCCTGAGTGTTGGGATTAAAAGCATGTGTCACTGTGCCCAGCCCTTTCACAGGGGCATTTCTAAGATTAGCACGGATGAACACCCACATTCAGAATGAGACCAGGTGACGGGAAGAAAGAGACGGTACCACTATATTCCCCAACACAACAGTGGATATGGAACTACTTGCAAAGCTGATGTCTAGGTTTTGCTCCAAGTACAGCAAAGCCCAGGGAAGCAGCACCTCTCTAACTGACTGGGACATATTAATACTTTGGTGATGTGACTGTCCACTTTCCTGCTCATGTCCAACTGCTGGAAATATGGTAGCTGACCTGACTTTTTCACCTCATGCAGCTCTCCTTTGTAAGAATATTCTGTCCTGAGGTCTCAGATTGAAAACTTGAGATCATGCACTGTCACACCCACCCGCCACTCATCAAGACTCCTGCATCATGGGTTCTGTTGGATAGCAGTCAGCTGTGAACCATTCACTCTCGGAACACACACTGGCAGAATCCTAAATTATCAGCTGCCCCATTATCCCATGCACATAACTTCAATGTGCTAGGAAGAAAATGGGCTGCTGGGAGTAGAGGGCAAGGAAGGGGCTGTGACATTCAGTGCAATCAGACCTTTTACCAATCATCACTGACCTCAGTAAGTTATGGCTCTGCTCTATCCAACTCCTCCTCCAAAGCAGGAGTCAGTCAGCTCACCACAACGACTGACTACCAATGAAGCTTTGCAATGCCCTAAACCAAAAGTTCTACCGCCCAGGAGCCGTTCCACTAACTGAAAGCAGGCTCGAGCTAAATCTGCCTTAACCAACTCCAGGCACAGCAAGTCACGATACCTCTCTGCTTCTCCACTGTTTTCAAGGCTTTGAGCAAGGCAGACCATTTTCTCAGGTTAGACCAATTTCTGTTCTAAAACCCAACTGGGACCAAGGGTAACTGTTACTGCCAGAACCCAACTGAGATTCCCAGGTACTACATTTAATGTTTTCTGTCCAATGCTGTGTCCTGGTTCCAATCACAAGCTCTTAGTGGTTGGAAGTCATCCAGATACAGTTGGACTTATAAAACTAACACCTGCTCTGGTGGATGTCATTATTTTTAATTTTTTTGTGTATGTAAGAGTATTTTGTACGTACGAATGTTTGTGCACTATGTGTATGCCTGGTGCTCATGAGGCCAGAAGAGTATGTTGGATCCCCTGGAACCAAACTTACAGACAGTAGTAAGCTGCCATTTTGTGCTGAAAATCAAACTCAGGTCTTCTGGAAGAGCAGCTAGTTCTCTTAACCATTGAGTCTTCTCTCTAGCTCCCCACTTTTAACATGAACTATTTTTCTAGTTCCTCTGAAAGACATAAACCTCCATCAGGAACTTCACTTTAAACTGCAGCTAACTGGTAAAAACAACTGTATAAATCACATGGTTTCTTCTCCATCCCTAGTTCTCTCTTGCCCCGCTGCTCAAATCACCAATCCTCTTAGCCACTTGCCTGCTCCAGAGGATGTCCCTAACAAACTCTGTGTGCTGAAACTAAGCACAACATATCTTAATTCCCCACAGGTCACAAAGCCAGCAGGTCTAAATAAGTCAGCAATGGAAAGCCTTGATGTAGCTCTCAAAGGACCAGTTAGTTCCAGATCCTGCTACCATCCCAGGCTCAGAGGGGACTGAGTACAAAGCATACTTACGAAGACATACGAGGCAGTAGTTGGGACTCTCACATCTTTACCAGAAGCAGGATGAGTGTCCATGACATCCTGGGGGACTGGGATGGAAGAGACAGAGCGTCTCCTAAGGAATAACACAAAGGCAGACATTATACAAAACTGCACAGGATCGGTATCTATCAGATTGCCAGAAAAGCCTCAATGATGACCTTGTTTAAGCAGTGTGCCCGTGCTAATAGCTGTTGTCTTTCTAGACCCTCCAAAATCCAGGATTCATACCATCTCACTCAAACGACAAGAAAGAGTTAGCCATACCTTACTTCTTGTTTGCTAACTCATGGGCTTCAAAACCCAGCACTGAAGCAGTCTCAAACGAAAGCTGCTTGCCCTGTCAGTCAACTGTGGGAAAACCTTCTTGATCTAACACACTAGCTAGCTTAGAGGCGAACTCTTGGCACTTTGAAATACTGTTTTACGCTGATTTCCATGCCTATTTACAACCACCCTCAGCTTTTACACTGTGGTCAAGGCAAAGTCAAAGGCATGCTAAGAGAAGAGCATCAAGAGCGCAATGACTGCATGGAGCCCAACCTGACTGCCCAGCTCCAGGGCTCCAGCATTCATTCCTAGGAGCATGCAAAGCGTCCTGGTTAGCATGTGGACATCCATGATTGCGGGCAGCACAGCGTGATCAGCACGATTATCAATAACCCACACTCACATGCTGGGCTGAGAGAGGGTAATATTTTCACCTGGCAGCATCAGAAGAATGATGTCCCAAAAGGGGAGATTCGGACAGACTAAAGGGAAAGGCCATAGATCAGCTCGCAGCAAGATAAAAAGAAAGGAAGTCGCAGAAAGAGGAAGAAGCTAAACGACAAGCTGAATTAAGGCATCCTTGTTCTTGGCACCACTGAAATTCTGGTGTACATTAAAAATACATCACATACATATGCTTAGGAATATTTACACATTTTCAAAAGGAAAGGTGAAAGTCTTCTAACCTACCCAAAGATATTAGTGATAGAATCCAGAAGGCCTCCAGCAGGCTGCGAGAGTCGCTTACTAAAGAGGAGGGGAGGATAGGTTTAAACCTTAGAAACATTTTGCCCCAAATCAAAACAGCCCCTAAAAATAAGTACCTGGGAATACACTTTCCATTCCCAAATCCCAGCCAAGACAGACTCAACACAGCATTTGAACCACCAGGAAATAGTAAGGAGGGAGAAGGAAAACCCAGCCTACTGTCTTAAAGAAACAAAAGGCTCCCAGGATTAACCTGATCTCCCTGCAAATGACAAGGAACCTGTCTTAACATACCTAAACACTTCTGGGTGTTCATGGTAAATCCAATGCATTCTTTCAGCTCTACTTTAACAAAACCCTACAGTATCTGTCGTTGTGTCCTAGGCTCTCATCACTATGTATTATAAGTTTAACAGTTTACCCATCTCTCAGAAGGCCATTGTACCTGTTTGTGTTAGAAATGTTAGGCTACCAGTACTCTGCCTCCCTCCCACTCTCCTCTCTGTGGGGTGGACAGGGCTTGGGGACTCTGGGTACATGACTAGGTTCTCATGTCATGTCCACAAATGAGCAGTTAGTGATGCTGGCGCTTGCCTTTCGCCCACCCAGCCAGTCCACTCACGTAGCTGCTCTGCTGACGGCTCGGACGGGAGAGGTCTCTTCTGTGTGGTCTGAGGTCTCATCCACAATGACTTCAATGTCATCATCCCTGGAAAGAAACGAAAGAGAATCTGTCATTGTCCCAAACAGGAGGTGTGCAAAGGCCAGTACCATATTCTATTGATGGACTCTCTCTGGAGACTTCGTTGCAAAGTGATGGTGAAGAAGAAAACGGAACTCCACTATGTGAGAAACTAACGGTTGTATCTACTCAAAACCAACAGTGTCAAATAAAGTGAGAATAAAGAATTTTCCAAAAGCAAAACCTAAATGTGTGTGCTTCTGATGGCTGGAGGCTCTGTACACTTCCTGTGATATCATCTGGTCTCAACATGCTCCTTTATCCCAGCGGATGCCAGGTACCTCTTGTAGGTCAATTCTTTCCTGATGGTATGGAAGGCAAGTAATTATTTTGATATTAATGATCTGTTGTGTTGCAATCTTCATGAGCAAAATAGCTTAATAAATTAAGAGTCCGCCACTTCCTGGTTGGAGGCTTGAGAATGTGAAGGCTAGATTTGTTTTTCCTTTCAGTGACTGTCTGGATTATGAGCATAAATACTTAAGAACCTGTTACACCAAGGCTAAGTAAATTTATTTTCCCTTACTTACTCTAGGATCACACAGAACTGCCTCACACTCTTGGCTGGGGTAGAGAAGAGGATAAAGAACAAGGCTGTGCCTGGTTTCCTACTTGGCTGGCTTTCCTAGACCTAGAGTTTGAGAGAGTCAAGGGAGAAAGATGGCAAGAGGAGCTGAGTCCACAGTCACGCTCTGATGGGGTCTTAGGATTCTAAAGGCCCACACCCCAGAAAATACCAGGTCCTGCCAAGTCATCACATCTAGCCCAAAACGTGCATGTTTCCAACCCACACTGGCACAGCCCTGAGTAGCACGCAGATTAGGGAAGCCTCTCTAGCAGGCCCTCCCAGATTTGCATTTCAGCGCAAGCACTGCCTTTTTTTCTTCTTTTTCTTTTTAAAGTAACCAAATCTCTTTTTTAGGCAACCCATTTATTTACTTTGTGGGTTTGAAAAAATACACCAAGACCAGTTTTCTCCATTGAGGTCAGGAGACACACACATTCATGTTCTCTCCTTCTAGAGCAAAGGTTTAGCAGGACAACTTTCATTTCTTCAAGGAGGGGGTGTATGGGTGGATGGCTCCGGTTTAAACCACTCCTCTTCACTTAAAAGAAAACAATAAAAATTCTATTTTTTAAAAGTGTAAATTTACTTATGTATGTTTAGCCTGCATGTATGTATGTAGGAGGTCAGAAGAGGGCACTGGATCCTATAGCTGGAGATAGAGATGGCTGTGAGCCACCATGTGGGCATTCAGCAAGAACAAGCGTTTTAAACTGCTGAGACCTCTCAGCCCAGGAGCCAATACACGTTTAAGTAACAGTAGGTCTGAAGCTAAGATATTCCAGCAGAAAACCCATCCTGAATCAGAGCAGACAGGACTATTACTGAAACACCCATCATGTAACAGACCTTCCAGTACCAGGCTCTCCATCTTCATTAGCAGGTGGACTAGGGAGAGCTGATTCAATTTCATTTCTTTTTGCAGAGATCGCTGACCTCACTTATGCTTAAAAAAAAACGGACAAACTTCCACTAAGGTGACAGACCAAGAGAGTAAGAGACTGATAGCACAGCACAGATTACATGATCACAGGTCTGATGAGAGAAAGGCCAATGATCCGAGTGTCCACAGAAACCATAAGGCGGCTCTGTGTGCAGGAAGTTAGTCATGAACAGCTGACTGCTGTCAACAGGAAAACTTCTTAGAAAGTAATTTGGGGATATATCCAAAAGTCCTAAGACAACACATATTACTTTAAAAATTTTATCCCAAGTAACTGATTTTGAATACTGTCAAAGACCATTTTCAGTACATTATTTCTAAGTGCAACAAGAAGCCACCAGGGTAAAATTAACTGAAATGGTCAGGTGCTTACTACCTGTTCAGTGGTGATAATATATTTTTATTTTCTGCCTTTAATATTTTAACTTTGAGTTGTGGCTCAATCCCTAATACCTCCCCATAGTAAAATAAAATATCTTTTAGCTTTTAAAGAAATAAAACCATAAAAGAAATCATTGAGAGCATAGAGCTGAGTAATTTCTCTACACTTACTGCTCAACAGGGAGAGGTTCCTTGGCTGCTTCTGCAAGCTCCTTCTGCAGCCGTGCTTGACGCCTCCTGTTTGCAAAAATGAGATGAACATGCAAAACGTAAAATTTTGCCCGCTTATGAAAGCGACATATTTTACTTTCAACAAACTTTTAGTTCTGAAGGCATATTTGAATATTCAGTTCAGGACTGAAGAGATGGCTCAGTGGGTAAGAGTGCTCACTGCCACAAGCATGACGATCTGAGTTCAGATTCCAGCATCTACATAAAAGGCCCAGCATGATACATGCCTACAACCCCTGTGGGATCTCTGGGCCTTGTGTTCAGTGCCGCCTAACTTCAGGTTCAGTGAGCAAGTCACAGCACAGTACATCTGCATGGACGCACGCCCCTCCCCACACCAAGGAATGTTTAAGCCTTTTCAAATGACAGTATGGCCAAAGACACCCAAATACCCACCCTAAATACTGACAAGATCCCTCACTATAAAAAGGCTCCAGAGCCAGTTAAAAGATATGTGCCACCAAGCCTAATGACCAAAGTTAGATCCCTTGTGGGAGCTACCTGTGAACTGTGGCAAGAGCTCTCTCTCACACAAAAGAAAACCGGCCTGCAAAGAACCATGGCTGCTTAGGACAAAAAGGTGCTTCAAGCTGATCCCAGGGCTAGTTATGGTTGACTTAGCTTCCTGTAGTAAACTATCTTATTAACCCAGCCACAAAACAAAAACAAGAAGAAATGCAGTGACTATCATAGTCTGCAGACGCTCAAGTCTAAGTCTTCTGTTATCTTTAGGTGACTTAGGCTACCTAAGGAAATGCAAAGATGAGGGGTCTACTGACACCAAGGGACAACTGCATCACTGTTCAAAGTAAGGTACTGGACAGCTGAAGTACACAGAACTGTAACTAAGACCAGGCGTGGCTTGGCCAAACCACTAAGTGGTCAGCGCCTTCCCTCACTGCCACCCCTCTCAGAATCATGTCTCCCTACTTTCTAGCCAAGGTGGTCTGTTCCCTTCCTTGGCAATTTTACCTCTCTGTGAAGGATCTCGTCGTCACACTAAAACTCTAGCACTGGCTCTGTTTTTACACTTTGTGTGTGCACACGGGAAGTGCAAGGGGCTCATGTGTGGAGGAAGAGGAGAACTTGCAAGAGTTGGTTTTCTTCCCACCAGGGATCCAACACAGGTCGTCATTCTTGGCAGCAGTGTCTGTGTGTGGTAAGCTGTCTTGGTAGCCCCCTAGCACTGCTTCTGAGCTACAATAAAGAACTGTTAGAAAAAAATTTAAAGCTCTACTGAAAATTCTCTAATGTAGAAAAGTCCTCTAGATGGCTTATTAGAATCTTGGAAAGGAAGGCTGTTGTCTGAAGGGGTCTCATATTTTTAACCACTATGAAGAATAAAAACTAAGTATTACAAGAACACAACTTATCAAAACATTCTTATAGCTGAGAGGTGCCTGGATTTGGGGTGTAGCACTATCCTACCAGAAAGCTGCTGGAAGACTACCTGAGGCCTTCTTTATCCAGCCTAGATTCTACTCTGTATGGTAATAAAAACACGAAGGGGAGAGGCACAAGGCACCTCAGTGCTTCTCTGATAGTCTGGATGTCCTCTGAAAGTGTCTTTTACAGCAACCAGTGCTGGGCTATGGGGAAGATAATCTGCCATGGAGGCAGAACAGGAACAACCATCACCAGTCAGTGTGACTGCAACAACCCAGACCAACCAACAATACTAGAGCAAGAAAAAGAGAGTCCCAAGACAGGCTGGGCTAGAAGAAAGGGCACAGCAAAAGAGCACTTCTTTTTGTTTGTTTGTTTGTTTTGGTTTTTTTGTTTTTTTTTTTTATTTTGTTTTTTTTCAAGACCGGGTTTCTTGGTGTAGCCCTGGCTGTCCTGGAACTCACTCTGTAGACCAGGCTGGCCTTGAACTCAGAAATCTGCCTACCTCTGCCTTCCAAGTGCCATCACTGCCCGACAAGAGAGCACTTCTATATAACTCACTTTTCAGGGTCTATACCTGTAGTCACATGATGCTACGTCCAGATCCCCTGGGGTCCTCAGGACCCTAACTCTGTCCAAGAAAGTTAAGATACAAGCTAAACCATTTAATATAAATCCACATGCAACAGCAACAATGCAAAGGATGGCTCATTTGTCTTAGAAGTTTCAGGGGCTGAGAGTGTGGCAGTTGCCCATCATGTGTAAGGTTCAGTCCTTAGTTAAACAAGAAAACTTCGGAAAGGTAGAAAAGATACAAACAACAAACAAGCAAGAAAACAGAAAACAGCATCTATCTCATCAACCTCAAATAAAAGCAGAACACTTTATATTTCATATTTCTAGTTTTATAATCTCAAAACAATTAAAGCTATGAATTACTCTTCAAATACGTAATGTTGAGGTTGGTTGAGGTAGTCTACACCTTTAACCTCAGCACCTGGAAGTCAGAGTCAAGCCTGGCCTATAAATCTAGTTCCAGGACACTGAGAATGACACAGAAAGACTCTCTTAAATAATGAAATAAAATATCTGGGCCAGAGAGCTGGCATTTCTGGTGTGCAGGCATACATGCAGACAGTATATGCAACATAAAATACATAGGTAACTAAATATTTTTGAAAACTGAACCAACCAAACAAAAAACCCCTAAAACGCATAATCTTAAAGTCTTCCTAATATTCCTAATATTCCTAATATTCCTAATATGTGTGCCTAAGTCACAACTTAAATGTGAGGATCTAATTTTCTTCACTATCATGTGCCACCTTGACTAACCAACCATCCGTGAATGAGTTTTTCTACTTCCTTGAGTTGAAGTCCAACTCAACTAGTTAAAGCAGTCGTCCTCCTAACTTTTCCGTCATCTTTACAGGCCACAGCCACTGCTGCTTGTCATAGCTGGCACTTACAATGGCTGTACTAGAAGACTTTATTTTAAAAGAGCATTTCGAGCCTAGCGGACAGAGCTGATTGCTGTGTAAGTTTGATTCCTGACACCCACGTAAAGGGGAGAACTGATTTCAGTGTTCTCCAACTTCCACGCGCGCACTGTGGCACATGCTTTACCTTCCTTAGCTTGTGTGTACACACACAGGAACTCACCCACAGTGAGGAAATAAAAGAATACTCCTTAATTTGCTGTTTTCTGATGTTAAGAAATCTAACAGTTTTACTGTCACTTTTTGATTTTTCTGGCTGGAAAGTTCCCTAATATTCATATTTAGGATATATATAATATTCATATATAATGCTCTATAACCCTTTATAGAGTTATCAGCACTTACTTGCTTTCTAACGTGCCCCTAGGACGTAATCTTTCCACTAATGTGAGTATGTAACATGGCAGGGCAGGCATTCACCATTAGTCCTCAGAACTTATTCCTAACACCACTGTGGATGAATTAAGTTCTTGTCAGACTGAGCTATGGATGGAGATTTTCCAGATAGATGTATTTAAATGTGGTCTTGCTGCTTGCATGGAAATCTGTGATCATGATAGTCAGTGAGCACCTGTGTGTGCACACAGGAGTTTTAAGTTCCTGCATGCCCTGTCACACAGATACAAATTCCTAACATGCAGGGTGGGAGGCTTCCCCATTGAAACAAGTGTTAGATACTGGTCAGACAGGGGTTCTTTTCAAGAGCCTTGTTGCTGTTCTGGGTTTATGAAGTTTTTAATTAGCATTTAGTGGAAGAGTATTAACTGAATGGTTTTAAAATTCCTTTTTCAATGTAAGGCATTTAACTGACACCCCAGTGGCCCATCTTTTAATTCCTTGCATAAATCCTACCCAGACTTTGCCATATTAAAAACCATTAACAACGAATTTAGGAATCTCACTTTTAAATTCCTGAGGTTAAGCTACAGTCTTCTTACTAGCAGAATTGGAATTGTTGTCTAGGTCTGAATAGCTCCATGAAGTCAGGAGGTAGTAGGGGACACGGATCCTAACTGTATCTCCAATCAGCTACAGATGTTCTTGCAAATGTAAATTTCTCTGATTCCCACATTGCTACTTTGGCTAGTGTTTTCTGGCTCATGGCTCCTCTACCACTACTACCACCCTGACAGCTGCCAGGCAGGTTTTTCTTTTCAAAGAACCAGGCTCTGCTTGTCCACTAACTGCAGCTAGATGTCCCACCTGGAGTCCTTCTCATTCTCTGCATTGAGGCGATTGGCTTCTTGGGCCTTCTCAGCCATCCATCTGGTGACCAGTTCCTGGTTCTCTTCAGTAGTTTTCCTCAGTTTCTCTTCTAGGGCAGTAAAAGTAATCTGCAGGGCGTCATACTCATCCTTCAGGGTCTGGTTGGCTACCTCGAGGTCCTGCAGTTTGGTGCGCAGGTCCAGGCAGTTTGTCTCCAGGTCAGAGATGGTCTGTAAACACTCCGCAATCCTGAAAGTACAGTTTGAGAGGCGCTTTCCCTCATCAGAGCCCGGCAACCACAGGCAGAGCAGCGGGCAGAGCTTGAGCATGCGGCAGTGGGAATACTGGCCACCACACCTGGTCCATCTAGCTCCTTAGTGTGCAGAATAGGGCAATGGCAAACACCCAGGGTAAAGCGCCTACTGACCACAGACGGCTAATAACCATAGCTTTTTTGGGAAAACAGAACCTGAGGGAAGGGGAAGCTCCAGGCATTTCCAGGTGGCAAAGGGCCTTGGAAGGATCTCTCCACCGCTCTAAGGCACTAAATCTGAGTCTGCTTGTAAACAATCATTCTGCTGACAAATGTGTCTTCCAGCACCCAACAGGCATGTGCTTCATAGGGCCACTGTGGCCCTCCCCCTAGTAGAAGACACTGGTGACTGCACACAGTGGTCAAGGAGAACTGAGAATGCCATCACTTCCTCAGGCAGGTGTGGAGCACCTAGGAGCTCAAGGACATCACCCTTGCTCTTCTTAGAAAAGAGCGCCAGGCTGCAGGCACTGGAATACAATTCTTGCTGAGAGCAGGGTGGCTCCCACCTGCCACCTGCCCCCAGCCCCGCTCTCACTAGCACAGCACAGCAGATGTCTACTTACTTTGCTTCATTCATCTGTATCTCCTTGTCCTTCTGCTGCATTTGGTTGTTCAGGTCAATCACCAACTGAGCTAACTGGGAGAGAAGTAATACTCTTGTAAAGAGGAGGCTTTTCAATCTCAACCACATAATGGTTTACTATTTTTCTTAACTTTAAAGAAAGAAGAAGTGCCTGTGGGTTGGGTAAAGTTAACAAGGAAAAGGCATATGGTTGCAAAGCAGGCAGAAGGGCCTTTGAGGCTACATCTGCTGCCTCTTCCTGAGAACCTGGGTTGGCTTTGAGGTCTGTGCTTCCACGCTGTGGCTAACTCAGCTAGACACAGTAAGGCATTTTCTAATCTAAGACCAGACAGTCGAGTACAACACTCACCCTCACACTGATACCTGAGGGTTCACACTTAAAAGTGAATGTACCAGGAAGACTTATGGGGGATCACAGAGTAAATTTTTTCTCTTCAAGACGACTTTCCTACCATTTTTCTTATGCTGCTGTTAAGAGCAGTGGTCTGTCTGGTTTTGGCTCACCACCTGTTAACAGGCCTCATGTTGCTTGATGAGTTCCTCTGTTGTGTCCTATCCTGGGCTGCCTGCTGACCCATCTCCCACCCTATCCCCTGCCTTATAGAAAGTTTGTAATGCCAAATTAGACCAGATTACTATAAAGTTTCAGGTCAGTGATTGTTTCCCTGCCTCTTCTTAGAAGGCCCTGCAAAAAAAGGGCTTTCTGTACCTCCCCACGCTTCTTGTGCAGTTCAGTCAGCTCTTCCTGGTGTTTGATCCTCAACTGGGCCATTTCTTGTAGCTGACTATCATTCCACGCACCATCGTGTCCAGGACTAAATCACCATCAGCAAAGACAACATGCAAAAAAGGACAGTGAAACAGTCAGACTCCAGACCTTTCCGACTAGGCAATAAATCACCAGCTCCAGAATTTAATCCTGTACAATCTACCAAACCATTCTGGTATCTGAAACAGTGGCGGGCTGGAGAGATGGCTCAGTGGTTAAGAGCACTGACTGCTATTCCAAAGGTCCTAAGTTCAAATCCCAGCAACCACATGGTGGCTCACAACCATCTGTACAGCTACAGTGTACTCATATAAATAAATAAATAAATCTTTAAAAAGAAAAAAAGAAAAAAGAAACAGTGGCAAATCTTGAGCCTTTATGGGTAGAAAGCTGGAGACTGGTGATGGTAAACCAAACACAACCACAGCTGCCAGTCAACTAAGGAACAAAGGTGGGGCTTCTGAATAAAGTGTAGGTGAACAGCCAACACACCCACTCATTGTAAGTATTGCATCCCATCCCTGTGCCAGGTACTGCTGGTTCTGTTGAGAAAGGAAGGGAGCACAGAGCTCTGTTCTCAGGCATCTGACAATAAAAAGCAGACGGGCAAAATCAAGTAGTGTGTGAAACTACATGTTACAAAGAAACCACAAACAGGGTAGTAAAGTCTGGGTTTCACTGAGGTGACCAGAAAGAAACAAAGGGCAAGGCACGTACTCACCCCACCCAGCAAGGGGCTCTCTGAGGACAGGGGCTGCACACTACAGACCTGGGAGGGCACAGTGTCAGTGAAGGGGAACAAGAACCGAGACTTATAAAGTAACATTTGCTGAGCCTCCCACTCCCCTGGACTTTAGGGAGGCATTCACTTACTGATGAGGGGTTTTAGCAGTCTGGGATGGGGAGGGAGTGAAGGACAGGAGCAGAAACAGTGAGACCAATTAGCAGGACACTGGGTAACCCTACTACAGAAGGTAGCTCACATCGCAGTGGTACCACTGGAGACAGTTGAGAGTTTAGACTCATTCTGAAGTATGTAGAGGAATCAAAGATGACTCAGGGCTTGGGACCTGAGTGACCAGCAAACCTGTATGGCAAGACTTGGGGGAGGAAAATGTCTAGGTGAGGACAGAAGGATTCTGTTCTGGCCATCCACACTGAAAGCTCACAGGTAATGTCAGCACACAGATGTGCATGAAGCTGCAGGAGTACAGGACACCACAACAACAATTCTGTTTAGGGAACTTTGTCAGATATTCGATGCTTTCTCAGAAACAAGACTATAATGAAAACCAGTGAGAGGCTCTAAACTACAAAGGCAGAAGGGTGGATGGGTAGAGATAAAAGTTAATCAGTTAACAGCTGCTTGCAAAATCAACTATGTAGAAACGCAGACTTAGACCCCACAACAGACTTCCAGGGCCACTAACCCTGATCAGAGAAATATCTGGACTCAAACTCAAACAGATCCAGAAGTAACCATTTCTCCTCAAAGAATGCCTGCCAGTCCCAAAGATCTCTTCTCCAAAGCTTAAGGGAAAACAAACAAAAACCAACCACCGATAGCTCTGGTCAGGTGTGGTCACTTCACACTTTGACAAAGGCTACCTGCTCCCAGAAGCTGAGGGACTAGTGTCCCAGGATCTGGCTCTTTATTTTCCATTTATCTCAGAGATTCTGCAAAATTTTGGCTGACTACAACTGAAGAAAAGGTTCTTTGCAGGAGCTAGATACTCATTCATGGTGATTCTGATCTTAAAAAAGGGACAGAAGAAGGGAAGAAGGCTGGACAGTAATTAAAGCATCCACACTGACGGGGCTGCTCCTTGGGATTTAGGATACACTGCAAAATGAGAGGTGTTGCAAAGAGCAGCACAAGGAAGTGGGCGTGGCCATGCATGCCTGTAATTCCAACCCCAGGCAGGAGCTCTCTGAGTTCGAAGTCAGCCTTTTCTACAGAGTTCCAGGACAGCCAGGGCTATAGAGACCCTGCCTTAGAATAGCATAGTAATACCACATAACTCAAATACTTACTTATACTTGGATTCTTACCATACATCTAAGCATAATCACTTACCTCACCCTTTTAAGCAACTGGATACTTCCCTAATTGTAGCCCAAGAAGTAGAAACCAACAGACAAAAAAGTACACTACCCTGTATAAAGCCATCCTTAATGAATTTGAGTCATTAGAGAGTATCTCACCAAATCTTTCTCCGAATGCATAGCAGCACAGAATGTACAAAGCAGCTAATGTATTCTAGTCTATGGGCTAGCATTCAACACAAAGTCTCATGAAATGAAAGCTGTAAGAAAATCAAGTCATTCCTCACACATGGTTAGGAGGGGTTGAAAAGAGTAACAGGGAGGACTTCCTAAGATGGTGGACTGCAGACAAGAACAACAGGCTGTGGAGACTTGCAGATAGAAACAGCACCTAAAATTGCTAAGGACAAGGCAAGAAGGGACAGGCCATGCCCCTGCTTTGGGACCAGTGACTTCCTTCTACTCACAATGAAACAAAGGGACTGATACCTTCTGTGAGCACTCAACACATTTCCAAGCAAACAACCCTTTGTGCTGGTCTCTGGTTTGGCTTCTGTCCCCACTAAGTGGATTTATTAACTCTCACCTCTGCATCCCCAATGCCTAGCCATACTACAGTCAAATCTAGAGTGAAATCTAGCCAAAGTTCAGGAATGAAAAGAAAGGTGGCGGTAAAATAAATGTAAACCACTAGACAGAATCAGGAGTTTGAGGTAAAGACTCAAAAGCATGAGTGGCTATGGGAGGGAAAGAGTATCCAGGGAAGAGGAACCCCAGACAACTTGTGGAAAGGATAGCAGTAATGGAAACAAGGCAGTCAGGAGGACTGGCTCATTAAGGGTATTTGTGGGAAAAGACAGACTTCTAGTAAAACAACCACTTGAGTAAAATCCAAATAATAACTCCCCCCACCCCTAGCAAATCGATTTGTTGATGATACAGGAATACAGTCACTGTGTGGATTGCTTTCAACTGGACACAAGCTGGGGTCATTTGAGAAGAGGAAACCTCAAATGAAAAAGGGCCTCTGTAGGCAAATATATGGGGCATTTTGATTAATGATTTAGGGCCTTGCTCAGCATGAGTGGTGACAACGCTAGGCAGGTAGTCCTGGGGTGTATGAGAAAACAAGCCAAGTGAGCCACAGGGGAGCAGGGTTCCTCAATGGCCTCTGCAGGTTTCTGTCCTGTCTGAGTACCTATGTTGGTTTCCCTCAATGATCAACTGTAACCAGGACATATAAGCCAAATTAAGCCTTTCTGCCACTAGTTGCTTTTGATTATAATCTTTATGACAGAAACAGAAACCTAATTAGGACAGTCAACAAGAGCTTCCTAGACAGTCCAGGATGTTGTTACACTTGGGAGGCAGAAGCATGCAGACCTCCAAGTTTGAGACTAGTATGGTCTACAGAGAGATCCAGGACAGCCAGGGCCACACAGAGAAACCCTGTCTCAAAAGAACCCAAAGAGCTTACTCAGACAGAAATATAATTGTCTAGCTGACCGAATTTAGAGAAGAAGGTAAAGCTGCATTTCCTGTAATGAAGATTAAGAAGATCACTGTTAAATAATATCTTAAGGGCGACTCTTCAGGCCACACAGGCAGGATCTCCTGAACTGTGATTAAATAAAAGGCAGAACATTAAGCTGGGCAGAGCCATCTCTTCTCTAGGATTTTTCTTACCCTGTCACCTCCCAGATTACCTTGCCAGATGGCCAAAAAGCTATGTGGAAGATGCATTTGTAGGTAGAAATAAATGGCAGGGCACATGTCTCATTTCTGGTTTTGTTTTTAAGCCAAGGTTAGCTACTTAGTTTTTAATAATTACTAGGTATCGGCATGCAAAAAGAGTATAGATTTTTGATTAAGAATGGGCACTGCTGCTGAGACTGCTTTAGTTAGGGAAGCAGAAACCGGCCTGAGTAGGGCCACAGGCCTCATCCGGCCGGACCAGCACCGGGGTAGCTAGAGCGCAGGGTCGGCTGACACCCACCAGCTACCCACGACCCCCGCCACAGGATCTTGAGACTGCTGGTGAGTGGAACACAGCTTCTGCTCCAGTCCAATCACGCGGGATCTGAGACTGCTTGGGTTGGGGAGGCAGAAATCCGGCCTACGTAGGGCCACAAGCCTCTTCCAGTCAGAAAAGCACCCGGGTAGCTAGGGCGCAGGGTCGGCTGACACTCACCAGCTACCCACAACACCCGCCACAGGATCTTAAGACTTCTGGTGAGTGGAACACAGCTTCTGCTCCAATCCAATTGCGCGCGGGACCTGAGACTGCATTAGTTAGGGAAGCAGAAACTGGCCTGAGTAGGGCCACAGGCCTCATCCGGCCGGACCAGCACCAGGGTAGCTAGAGCCCAGGGACGGCTGACACCCGCCAGCTACCCACGACCCCCGCCACAGGATCTTGAGTGGAACAGAGCTTCTGCTCCAGTCCAATCACGCGGGACCTGAGACTGCTTTGGTTGGGGAGGCAGAAATCCGGCCTACGTAGGGCCACAAGCCTCTTCCGATCAGAAAAGCACCGGGGTAGCTAGGGCGCAGGGTTGGCTGATACTCGCCAGCTACCCACAACACCCGCCACAGGATCTTAAGACTTCTGGTGAGTGGAACACAGCTTCTGCTCCAATCCAATTGCGCGAGGGACCTGAGACTGCATTAGTTAGGGAAGCAGAAAACCGGCCTGAGTAGGACGACAGGCCTCTTCCGGCGTACTGCCAGCTACCCATGACCCCCGCCACAGGATTTTGAGACTGCTGGTGAGTGGAACACAGCTTCTGCTCCAATCTTTAAACAGTGACAACGACAACAACTAACCCCAGAGATTACCAGATGGCGAAAGGTAAACGTAATAATCATACTAACAGAAACCAAGACCACTCACCATCATCAGAACCCAGCACTCCCACTTCGCCCAGTCCAGGGCACCCCAACACACCGGAAAAGCTAGACACGGATCTAAAAGCATATCTCCTGATGATGGTAGAGGACTTCAAGAAGGACTTTAATAACACACTTAAAGAAATACAAAGGAACACTGGTAAACAGGTAGAAGACAGTAAAGAGGAAGCACAAAAATCCCTTAAAGAATTCCAGGAGAACACTGCTAAAGAGTTACAAATCCTTAAAGAAAAACAGGATAACATAATCAAACAGGTAGAAGTCCTTAATGAAAAACAGGAAAACACATCCAAACAGATGATGGAAATGAACAAAACCATACTAGACCTAAAAAGGGAAGTAGACACAATAAAGAAAACCCAAAATGAGGCAACACTGGAGATAGAAACCCTAGGAAAGAAATCTGGAACCATAGATACCAGCATCAGCAACAGAATACAAGAGATGGAAGAGAGAATCTCAGGTGCAGAAGATTCCATAGAGAACATCGACACAACAATCAAGGAAAATGTAAAATGCAAAAAGATCCTAACTCAAAACATCCAAGAAATACAGGACACAATGAGAAGACCAAACCTACGGATAATAGGAGTGGATGAGAATGAAGATTTTCAACTCAAAGGACCAGCAAACATCTTCAACAAAATTATAGAAGAAAACTTCCCAAATCTAAAGAAAGAGATGCCCATGAACATACAAGAAGCCTACAGAACTCCAAATAGACTGGACCAGAAAAGAAATACCTCCCGACACATAATAATCAGAACAACAAATGCTCTAAATAAAGATAGAATACTAAAAGCAGTAAGAGAAAAAGGCCAAGTAACATATAAAGGCAAGCCTATCAGAATTACACCAGATTTTTCACCAGAGACTATGAAAGCCAGAAGATCCTGGACGGATGTTATACAGACACTAAAGGAACACAAATTCCAGCCCAGGCTACTATACCCAGCCAAACTCTCAATTAACATAGATGGAGAAACCAAAGTATTCCATGACAAAACCAAATTCACACATTATCTCTCCACGAATCCAGCCCTTCAAAGGATAATAACAGAAAAAAACCAATACAAGGACAGGAACCACGCCCTAGAAACAACAAGAAGGTAATCCCTCAACAAACCTAAAAGAAGACAGCCACAAGAACAGAATGCCAACTTTAACAACAAAAATAACAGGAAACAACAATTACTTTTCCTTAATATCTCTTAATATCAATGGACTCAACTCCCCGATAAAAAGACAGACTAACAAACTGGCTACACAAACAAGACCCAACATTTTGCTGCTTACAGGAAACTCATCTCAGAGAAAAAGATAGACACTACCTCAGAATGAAAGGCTGGAAAACAATTTTCCAAGCAAATGGTATGAAGAAACAAGCTGGAGTAGCCATTCTAATATCTGATAAGATTGACTTCCAACCCAAAGTCATTAAAAAAGACAGGGAGGGACACTTCATACTCATCAAAGGTAAAATCCTCCAAGAGGAACTAACAATCCTGAATATCTATGCTCCAAATACAAAGGCAGCCACATTCATTAAAGAAACTTTAGTAAATCTCAAAGCACACATTGCACCTCATACAATAATAGTGGGAGACTTCAACACACCACTTTCTCCAATGGACAGATCATGGAAACAGAAACTAAACAGGGACACAGAGAAACTAAGAGAAATTATGAATCAAATGGATCTGGCAGATATCTACAGAACATTCTATCCTAAAACAAAAGGATATATCTTCTTCTCAGCACCTCATGGTACCTTCTCCAAAATTGACCACATAATTGGTCACAAAACAGGCCTCAACAGATACAAAAATATTGAAATTGTCCCATGCATCCTATCAGATCACCATGGACTAAGGCTGATCTTCAATAACAAAATAAATAATAGAAAGCCAACCTTCACGTGGAAACTGAACAACACTCTTCTCAATGATACCTTGGTCAAGGAAGGAATAAAGAAAGAAATTAAGGACTTTTTAGAGTTCAATGAAAATGAAGCCACAACATACCCAAACTTATGGGACGCAATGAAAGCATTTCTAAGAGGAAAACTCATAGCTCTGAGTGCCTCCAAAAGGAAACTAGAGAGAGCACACATTAGCAGCTTGACAACATACCTAAAAGCACTAGAACAAAAGGAATCAAATTCACCCAAGAGGAGTAGACGGCAGGAAATAATCAAACTCAGGGGCGAAATCAACCAAGTGGAAACAAGAAGAACTATTCAAAGAATCAACCAATCAAGGAGCTGGTTCTTTGAGAAAATCAACAAGATAGATAAACCCTTAGCCAGACTCACTAGAGGGCACAGGGAAAGCATCCTAATTAACAAAATCAGAAATGAAAAAGGAGACATAACAACAGATCCTGAAGACATCCAAAACACCATCAGATCCTTCTACCAAAGGCTATACTCAACAAAACTGGAGAACCTGGATGAAATGGAGAAGTTCCTAGACAGATACCAGGTACCAAAGTTGAATCAAGATCAGGTTAATGATCTAAACAGCCCTATATCCCCCAAAGAAATAGAAGCAGTCATTAATAGTCTCCCAACCAAAAAAAGCCCAGGACCAGATGGGTTTAGTGCAGAGTTCTATCAGACCTTCAAAGAAGATCTAATCCCAGTTCTTCACAAACTATTCCACAAAATAGAAACAGAAGGTACTCTACCCAACTCATTCTATGAAGCCACAATTACTCTGATACCTAAACCACAAAAAGACCCAACAAAGATAGAAAACTTCAGACCAATATCCCTTATGAATATTGATGCAAAAATCCTCAATAAAGTTCTTGCTAACCGAATCCAAGAACACATCAAAACAATCATCCATCCTGACCAAATAGGTTTCATCCCAGGGATGCAGGGATGGTTCAATATAAGGAAATCCATCAACGTAATCCAGTATATAAACAAACTCAAAGACAAAAACCACATGGTCATCTCGTTAGATGCGGAAAAAGCATTTGACAAGATCCAACACCCATTCATGATAAAAGTCTTGGAAAGATCAGGAATTCAAGGCCCATACCTAAACATGATAAAAGCAATCTACAGCAAACCAGTAGCCAACATCAAAGTAAATGGTGAGAAGCTTGAAGCAATCCCTCTAAAATCAGGGACTAGACAAGGCTGTCCACTTTCTCCATACCTATTCAACATTGTACTTGAAGTCCTAGCCAGAGCAATTCGACAACAAAAGGAGATCAAAGGGATACAAATTGGAAAAGATGAAGTCAAAATATCACATTTTGCAGATGATATGATAGTATATATAAGTGACCCTAAAAATTCCACCAGAGAACTCCTAAGCCTGATAAACAGCTTCGGTGAAGTAGCTGGATATAAAATTAACTCAAACAAATCAATGGCCTTTCTCTACACAAAGAATAAACAGGCTGAGAAAGAAATTAGGGAAACAACACCCTTCTCAATAGTCACAAATAATATAAAATATCTTGGCGTGACTCTAACTAAGGAAGTGAAAGATCTGTATAATAAAAACTTCAAGTCTCTGAAGAAAGAAATTATAGAAGATCTCAGAAGATGGAAAGATCTCCCATGCTCATGGATTGGCAGGATCAACATTGTAAAAATGGCTATCTTGCCAAAAGCAATCTACAGATTCAATGCAATCCCCATCAAAATTCCAAATCAATTCTTCAACGAATTAGAAAGTGCAATCTGCAAATTCGTCTGGAATAACAAAAAACCTAGGATAGCAAAAACTCTTCTCAAGGATAAAATAACCTCTGGTGGAATCACCATGCCGGACCTAAAGCTCTACTACAGAGCAATTGTGATAAAAACTGCATGGTACTGGTATAGTGACAGACAAATAGACCAGTGGAATAGAATTGAAGACCCAGAAATGAACCCACACACCTACGGTCACTTGATCTTCGACGAGGGAGCTAAAAACATCCAGTGGAAGAAAGACAGCATTTTCAACAAATGGTGCTGGTACAACTGGTTGTTAACATGTAGAAGAATGCGAATCGATCCATTCCTATCTCCTTGTGCTAAGGTCAAGTCTAAGTGGATCAAGGAACTTCACATAAAACCAGAGACTCTGAAACTTATAGAGGAGAAAGTGGGGAAAAGCCTTGAAGATATGGGCACAGGGGAAAAATTCTTGAATAGAACAGTAATGGCTTGTGCTGTAAGATCGAGAATTGACAAGTGGGACCTCATGAAACTGCAAAGCTTCTGCAAGGCTAAAGACACCATCAATAAGACAAAAAAACCACCAACAGATTGGGAAAGGATCTTCACCTATCCTAAATCAGATAAGGGACTAATATCCAATATATATAAAGAACTCAAGAAGGTGGACTCCAGAAAGTCAAATAACCCCATTAAAAAATGGGGCTCAGAACTGAACAAAGAATTCTCACCTGAGGAATACCGAATGGCAGAGAAGCACCTGAAAAAATGTTCAACATCCTTAATCATCAGGGAAATGCAAATCAAAACAACCCTGAGATTCCACCTCACACCAGTCAGAATGGCTAAGATCAAAAACTCAGGTGACAGCAGATGCTGGCGAGGATGTGGAGAAAGAGGAACACTCCTCCATTGTTGGTGGGATTGCAAGCTTGTACAACCACTCTGGAAATCAGTCTGGCGGTTCCTCAGAAAATTGGACATAGTACTACCGGAGGATCCAGCAATACCTCTCCTGGGCATATATCCAGAAGATGTCCCAACCGGTAAAAAGGACACATGCTCCACTATGTTCATAGCAGCCCTATTTATAATAGCCAGAAGCTGGAAAGAACCCAGATGTCCCTCAACAGAGGAATGGATACAGAAATTATGGTACATTTACACAATGGAGTACTACTCAGCTATTAAAAAGAATGAATTTATGAAATTCCTAGCCAAATGGATGGACCTGGAGGGCATCATCTTGAGTGAAGTAACACAATCACAAAAGAACTCACACAATATGTATTCACTGATAAGTGGATATTAGCCCAAAACTTAGGATACCCAAGATATAAGATACAATTTGCTAAACGCATGAAACTCAAGAAGAATGAAGACCAAAGTGTGGACACTGTGCCCCTTCTTAGAATTGGGAACAAAACACCCAGGGAAGGAGTTACAGAGACAAAGTTCGTAGCTGTGATGAAAGGATGGACCACTTAGAGACTGCCGTATCCAGGGATCCATCCCATAATCAGCTTCTAAACGCTGACACCATTGCATACACTAGCAAGATTTTGCTGAAAGGACCCAAATATAGCTGTCTCTTGTGAGACGATGCCAGGGCCTAGCAAACACAGGAGTGGATGTTCACAGTCAGCTATTGGACGTATCACAGGGCTCCCAATGGAGAAGCTAGAGAAAGTACCCAAGGAGCTAAAGGGATCTGCAACCCTATTGTTGGAACAACATGATGTACTAACCAGAACCCCGGAGCTCTTGTCTCTAGCTGCATATGTATCGAAAGATGGCCTAGTCGGCCATCAATGGAAAGAGAGGCCCATTGGACTTGCAAACTTTATATGCCCCAATATAGGGGAATGCCAGGGCCAAAAGAATGGGAATGGGTGGGTAGGGAAGTGGGGGGCGCTATGGGGGACTTTTGGGATAGCATTGGAAATGTAATTGAGGAAAATATGTAATAAAAATATTAAAAATTAAAAAAAAAAAAAGAATTGAACATCATGTATGAATGTACAGTTAGGGTTTTCAGTAGTTCTAAGAGTAAGTGAAACTTGATTTTATATATTAAAACTTGTTAATTTTTAGGAATTAAAAAAAAAAAAAAAAAAAAAAAAGAATGGGCACTGCTCCTACACAAGCCACCAACTATGCAAAGATCACAACAGCATGGAGAAGACAGGAAGACCGTGAACTCTATTTGCACTGGAGCATGGCTTTCCAGTAAGGCCCAGTTATGAAATCAAACATTCACAGTATTTATTAGGACTTACCTTTCCCATTAATGCATACTGCTACTTTCCCAATCTAGCTCTTGAAAGAAAAAAGCCTGTTGCAATCTGCTAAGTTAATTTCACAAGCTAAAGCTGAAAAACACCAGGCTAAAAGGATCAAACAGACCAGTACTATAATAATTATACTAAAAGCAATCTATTTATTTGTCAGTTAATCCTGTTTTTTTTTTTTTTTTTTTTTTTTGGTTTTTCGAGACAGGGTTTCTCTGTGTAGCCCTGGCTGTCCTGGCACTCACTTTGTAGACCAGGCTGGCCTCGAACTCAGAAATCCGCCTGCCTCTGCCTCCCGAGTGCTGGGATTAAAGGCGTGCACCACCTCGCCTGGCAGTTAATCCTGTTTTAACAAGGCTCTGGAAGACTACTCAGGAACCCAACTGTTTCTGATTATTCAACTTTTTTCTTAAGACAGGGTCACACTATGTTGCCTTAGCTAGCCTGGAACCTGCTATGTAGATCACTAGCTTCAGATCTGCCTATCTCTGTCTCCCAAGTGTTGGAAGGTGTGCAACACCAGACATAGCTCCTTGCTTTTTTGTTTTGTTGTTTTTTGTTTTTGAGACAGGGTTTCTCTATGTAGCCCTGGCTGTCCTGGAACTCACTTTGTAGACCAGGCTGGCTTTGAACTCAGAAATCCATCTGCCTCTGCCTCCCAAGTGCTGGGATTAAAGGCGTGCGCCACCACCCCCGGCAGCCCCTGCTTTTGATTACTCAAAAAATAGATCCCAACCGGGTGTTGAGAGGGAGGGAGAGAGGGAGAGTGTTCTGCACAACCATTTTAGTTACATGATTTTAAGAGTTGTGATTTGAAGGGAATTGAGTCCAACTGGGCTAGAAAACAGTATCTGTTTGCTTTAAGGTGGTGACTGTGCAGGGCATGCTGGTGAGCGCCTATAATCACAGCACTGCAAGAGCTGAAGAAGGAGCACTGCAAGTTCAAGACTAGCCTGGGCCACAGTGTGGGACTCTGCCTAAATAAATGAATATGCACGTGCAAGAGAGAACATAAAGACAAGTTTCAAATAAAATGTACAACATAGATTTGTTTCAGAATACCTTATTTCATGCCTATTTGGCAAGTCATGCTTTTCTGCTTGTAGTTTCTGGGTCAATACTGAATGAAGATCTGACTTTTCCAGCAACTTGGTATCTGTATATATAAAAAGAAAAAAAAAAAGCTATTATTGTACCATGCACATATCTTATAAAGCTTGGGACCAAAGAAATACAAGATGTCCTGATCACGTGTCATCATTAGGTGTCAAACTATGTTTGTGGTGGCCTCATTGCATGCAGCAGTCTAGGAACTTAACTGCTCAGATGCTTCTGGCCCGAGCATGTGAAGTCCAACAACACGATCCCATGGACGCGCACCTGGAAGAAGGACCCCTATAGAGAAAACTAAAATGGCTTCCTGCCTTATTATTTTCCACCTTTGGAGTAGGAACAAAATACCATGCACCACAGCACAATGAAATGCTGGTATAAAACTTGATGAATTTAACTACTTTTTAGATCAGGGCACTGGGAAAAGCAGACAGTCTAATGGACGGGAAAGAAACATTGGAGCAAACACAGGAAAAAGGGTGAAATATTTAGTCTTTATTAATTTATCATCATCATCATCATTATTATTTTGAGACAGGGTTTCCCTGTGTAGTCCAGTCTGTCCTGTAACTTGCTTTGTACACCACAAGGCTGTCCTCAAACTCAGAGATCCGCCAGCCTCTGCCTCTCGAGTGCTTGGATTAAAGGTATAAATATGAAATATTTAGACTTCTCATTAGCAATGATGAAATAAGAGACTGTAAAAGCAGGCAGTCACGTGAAAAAGCTGAATTATAAAGATGCCAAAGACCATTATGAGGCTTCTTGCTCAGGAAATTGGATGGAGGTTTATGTCCAAACTCTATAGGAAAGACTTTGTGGCAATAAAATAGTTCTTTCTGTCCATATGAGATGGTAAACAGTGTAGAAATTCAAAAGAACAGACAGGGCTTGAAAGATGTAGTCAGATTCAAAAGGCCCAGTCCAATAAGGTCTGACTGAGGGGCTCTGAAGGGGTAGAAAGGGGGGAGATCCCGCCACAGAAGGCTACAGCCTATAGTCCTATATCAAAAAGCAAATTATCAATAGGAAACATGACAGTAGAGCCATGTAAAATACACAACTGAGACGAGACAGTGAGGCTTAAGGTTCTCTTTCCCAGCATCTAGTTCTTCCTGGTCATTTGATGAGATTACTATGGGGAGATGTGAAACAAGTGTAGTTCAGTGGAGAGCACCAGTCTAGCATGCTCTGGGCTCCAGGGCACAGTATCGCCTAAACCAACACAAAAACAAACTTCAGTTGGTAAAAGAACCTTTCTTATGCTTGAAGGAGAAATGAGAGTCACAGGATAGCCGGAGTTGGGGCAATGCCTTTAATGTCAGCATGCTGTAGGCTTAGAGAGAACCTGAGATGGAGGCCAGTCTGGGTGACAAACACTAAAGCAGCACATTCTGAGTTCCAGTGTCACCAAGCAGAACGAGAGACGGAGCACAGGAACCCTGCAGAGCTCTGAGGGTTACAAAGCTGCAGGACAACCAAAGCTGGGCAGGCTGACAGTCCTACTTCTCCTTAAGATGCAAGCGCAGGAAAAAGTTTCCCCGCATTTGATGGACTTGAGGAGGAAGTGGTTCCTTGGAGAGCACTGACAAAAAGAGGGTGTCATTCAGTGTCACCGCAGATGGACATCCTGTGAGAAGGGAGGGTGGGGCTTTTAAAGGACACCAGGCATTTAAGTGGGCTCCTTCATAAAGGTTTTCTCCTCCAAAGAAGGATCATCAATAAGGGAGCCCACACTTATCCAAGGCCTCTTGTTGTGTTTCTGTTCAGGCTCCGACAGAACGACACAAGGAACGCAAGGGAGATGGTCAGAAATGACCAACTTGAGAAGGCTAGAATGAACTAGGTCATAGTCAAACTAGAAAAGATATGACCAATGCCCTGGCCTATGAAGAAAGATATAAAGAAGCAAAGGTTGTCTGCCCAACCTGCTCCGTTGGCCTCCCATGCTGTGTTCTCTTCTCCTGACTCCTCAAACAGCTTTTCTGTGACTGAGGATCAGCCAGACCTTACGTTCTATCCAGCACCTTCCCTAAACTGGCAAATACTAGTAACAACCTAAAATAGCGTGAACAGTAGGACTAGTTTCCTAAATTACAGCTTTGTGGTCTATCTAGTGCCTTCACTAGCCTAGCAAGTGCAGAGATCCCACCCTCCAAAGTCTATAAACACCGAAAACTTCTTTCTTCTGTGGTTGTTGATGGACGTCCCAGATTCCTCTGCTCTAAGTAGATAGTATTATTTAAGGACCTGATCACCTGAAATTCATCTCAGCTCATCCCTCATTAACTTGGAAAGAATCTTCATTATTTAAAATATTTCCCATCTCTGACTGTTCTGATGGTTTGACACTCTCCTACCAATAGGTTATCCAGTTTTGAAATTAAAAAAAAAAAGTCAAAACAAAATGAAAATGACTCAAGTTGTCTCCAAGATTATTATAGATGTTGTTTAATGCCCTTATATACATTCTATTTTTATGAAGCAGGCAGGGCATATCTTCACTCCCATTTTAAAGATGCACCAAACTAGAAAAGTCTGTAAGGACCTAGTGAGGTCTCTGACCCAATCTGTCAGATTGTAACTACATTATCTTTTAAAGAGAAACAAGAACGGAACCCATAAAACGTGTAAGCAGATTCCTGGGCTACAATAATAGCCATTGCTCTCCCAGAGTACAAGGAAGCAACACACCAGAGACAGCGTCCTTTCCTGCTCTCCTTTTAAAGGGCTAAGTGCAGAGAAAGAGCCATTCCTCAGGAGAGCCAACAAAGGCAAATGCACAAGTGTCTTAAAACTAATGTCAAACCTCAGCCCCAACATTCATCCATACTGCAACTTCATCATCGTTGGCCTTGGTGCTTCATAAAAATTTAACATGAAACAATACACGCCAATTACTTAAAATGCTCAAACGCGTGTGCAAATTGAACCACTTAGGGAGCATAAAAAAAGGTATGGAACTATTTATCTGCTGTCATTTATACTGACTTAATTAGTCTGGGGTGTTTTTGATTTTCAAGTACATCCCCAGATGATTCTAACCTGTAAATAACTACTGATTTATCCCCATCAGAATGCAAATAGCAGTATTACGATTTCAAATCCCACTACCCGCAAAAACTTAGGAAGACTATGCCCAGGCTATCTCAGGAAGCAGATGGGACCTCAGGATCGAGGAGTGTCAACTTCTTCGTTCAAATGCCAAACAGATTGGCTAAATTGGGAACACGAGGCACGAAAATGCTCGTTGAGAACCCGCCTTAAGAATACAAAAGATACTTTCGATCCTTAAAATTCGCAAAGAGCGGCGAAGAGACCACTTTTTTTCCTCACCTAAGGCTTTCAATAATAGCAAATGACCCAATGGACAAATCCTAAAACTCAAATGTGTACCAACAATATGGAGAGGCCTGAGAAGTCAAAAACCACTAGTTCCACAGCATTTCGAAGAGAACGTCCATCTCTCGAGTTAATGCTTAAAGTCAATCTCTGTCTTGAACTCGATTCCTTAAACACGATGTTTTTGGAGCCTGACTACCTAAGTGCATCGGCGCCGACTGGGTTATCGAGATTTACAACTGCAAACGATGTCTGTGGAAAGAACCTGGAAAAGGGGAACCCTCCATGATCGCGCCTAAGGTTTAAGCCAAAGAAGGAAGACAGGCAACGAAAGGGCTCGGGGCGTGCGGGACGCCAGGTCCCCGCCGAGGCCGCCATGGGCGCGGGCGGAGCCGGGGTTCTGCCTGGGGTTCTCGCTGCCACGGCGCGTTCCACTCCCCGCCCCGGGCCGGCGCGTGGCGCTCACACTGCAGAATGATCTCCTCGAACGCCTGCCTCTGCAGTCGGTCCCGGCGCCTCAGTTCCTCCGCGATGTGACGCTTCCAGCGGGGAAAGTCTGCGGCGCGCAGGCCCGACGACATGCCGAACGCTGCCCCGGCGCCTCAGGGCGGCCGATCCGCGCCGACAATGGGGGGCTGCAGGCTGCAGCGTGCTGCCAGCCGCGAGCGAACAGAAGCCGGCCGCCGGAACCTCACCTTCCCACACAGGGCACCCCCGAGGCGATCCGGGAAGATTTTCCGGTCTCTGCCGGAAATTATTCTGGAGAAGGCCGGAAGACCCGCCTCGTGGCCGGACGTCCTAGGCCGCGCGCAAGCTCCCGGCCGAGACGTCGTGGGACGCTCTCAAATGACGCAACCTTGAAGCCGGAAGCGTCGGTAATGAGAGGCAGCCGCTGGGAGGCACCCTGGCTTCGCGGAAGAAGACAGGAAATGGGGTGGTTTTGTCCGGGGGTGTCTGTTTCCTTGCTTTCTATTACATTGTGTGTGCATCTTCTTCTTCTTCTTCTTCTTCTTCTTCTTCTTCTTCTTCTTCTTCTTCTTCTTCTTCTTCTTCTTCTTCTTCTTCTTCTTCTTCTTTTCTTTTTTGTCGCCTGCTTTTTCTTTATTTTAGCTCAGAAGTGGGAGCCACTCCCCTGTGTATAGTGTATGATTGTCGTTGAGTGACAGCCTCCCTAAGTATTAAGTGCCTAACCTGTAAAATGGGGGTAGTAATGGTATTTAACCGGAAGGTGAAAAGCCGTGAAATGTAATTTCTCACTGCTGCATGGCAAGGCTGTCTTCACATAGACAACTGCGTCCCTCCAAGACCTACGCAAACTGAATTTTAGCTCATGCCTGTGTGTGCCTTCAAGGCTGATCTCAAACGCCTAGACTTAGACCATCTTTTTGGTCTTTTGGTTACTACGCTCTCAAAGGATATGAATCAATTGAGAGACACAGTTTAAAGAGAAATTTAGCAAAGTAAACACGCCAAAGAGAGAGGAGTGGATTTTTTTAAAAAAGATATCTCTGTTGGGGATTTAATTTTTTTTTTCTTAATGAAAAGGAGGTAAGTAGCATAATTCATGGAGTAAGGCCACCCATTTCCATCTCAAAACAAGGAAGATTGGTTCCTTTTAGGGAAGTAACCTTTTAGGGTACTTCTGGTTTTCCAGAAAAGCCCACAGGTTGAGGCTAGAGGAATGCAGACTGTAAACACTCACACACACACACACACAAATGCTGTGGAGCCTTGGGTGATATTATTATCACTTTTTTTTTTTGAGATTCACAATTTTTTTTATTAGATATTTTCTTTACGTACATTTCAAATGCTATCCCGAAAGTTCCCTATACCCTCCCCCCGCCCTGCTCCCCTCCCCACCCACTCCCACTTCTTGACCCTGGCATTTCCCTGTACTGGGGCATATAAAGTTTGCAAGACCAAGGGGCCTCTCTTCCCAGTGATGGCCGACTAGGCCATCTTCTGCTACATATGCAGCTAGAGATACGAGCTCTGGGGGTACTCGTTAGTTCATATTGTTGTTCCACCTATAGGGCTGCAGACCCCTTCAGCTCCTTGTGTGCTTTCTCTAGCTTCTCCACTGGGGGCCCTGTGTTCCATCTTTTTTTTTTTTTTTTTTTTTTTTAAAGATTTATTTATTTATTATATGTAAGTACACTGTAGCTGTCTTCAGACATTCCAGAAGAGGGCACCAGATCTCGTTGCGGGTGGTTGTGAGCCACCATGTGGTTGCTGGGATTTGAACTCTGGACCTTCGGAAGAGCAGTCAGGTGCTCTTACCCACTGAGCCATCTCACCAGACCCCCCTGTGTTCCATCTTATAGATGACTGTGAGCATCCACTTCTGTATTTGCCAGGCACTAGCATAGCCTCATACGAGACAGCTATACCAAGGTCCCTTCAGCAAAATCTTGCTGGCATATGCAATAGTGTCTGAGTTTGGTGGCTGATTATGGGATGGATCCCCAGGTGGGGTAGTCTCTGGATAGCCCATCCTTTTGTTTTAGCTCCAAACTTTGTCTCTGAAACTCATGGGTATTTTGTTCCCTATTCTAAGGAGGAATGAAGTATCCACCCGTTGGTCTTCCCTCTTCTTGATTTTCTTGTGTTTTGCAAATTGTATCTTGGGTATTCTAAGTTTCTGGGCTAATATCCACTTATCAGTAAGTGCATATCTAATGGCTTCTGTGATTGGGTTACCTCACTCAGGATGATATCCTCCAGATACATCCATTTGTCCAAGAATTTCATAAATTCATTGTTTTTAATAGCTGAGTAGTACTCCATTGTGTAAATGTACCACATTTTCTTTATCCATTCCTCTGTACCCCATTTTTAATGGGGTTATTTGAATTTCTGGAGTCCAGCTTCTTGAGCTCTTTGTATATATTATTATCCCTATTATTATCATTATTGTTGTTGTTGTAGTTCGTCAAAAGACTCTTACAAGGACCACAGAGACCGCTGCCATCGCTGCAAAACACATGAGGATTTTTATTGCTCCAACATGTTGGGATCAGCACGCAGGCCAGAGGAGAGACCAAGAACAAAGAAAGAACACACTTTTTATACCTTTGTAAGAGGCAGATTTGAGCGACAGGGTTCTCATTGGTGTAGCAAGTAACCCTTTCAGGCATTGGTTGGTTTGTGTAGTGACTACATAACCTTTTGGCCTAGTCCCTCACTTTTCTTGCCCCCATGGTGGGTTATTATGATTTGGTCAGCAAAGTAATATTACATTTTGAACTTATGGATCAGCTATTAACGTCACAGCTATTAACGTCAAGGGAATTCTTGCAACAAGGTCAGGATGGTTTGTGGTCTTTGTCAGAATTCAGTGTGGGGCAGGGTAGGAGAATTGCTAATCTTGTAATGGTTATTTCTCTGAGAACAGCTGCTATTATTTTGGCAGTAGCAAACTCAGTCATTTTGACCGCTAAAACTATGTTTTTACATTTGTTTAGTGTGGCTCTGCACTTGGCCTGCTAGTATAGCTTGGGAAGTCCTTTTCAGAGGGGGAAGGGACTGGGTGGTCTTGAATTCATTTCGGATATTACAGTCTTATCTAGGAGAGATGTCTGGTAGCTTTCCTGATGCTGTACTAGTTTTGTGTTCTGTTTGTTGTTTATTTTCTTTTAACTTGACACAGTCTGGGAAGAGGGAACCTCCTCTAAGAAACTGTCTCCATAAGATTGGCCTGTAGGCGAGCCTGTGCATTGTTTTCTTGATTAACAAACTGAAAGCTGGGCTGGATGGCTCACTGGGGAGGCAGAGACAGGTGGGTCTCTCATGATTTGAGGCAAGCCTGGTCTACATGGTGAGTTCTGTGATAGCCAGAACTAGTCTCAAAAAACCAACAAAAACCTAATACAGCTGTTTCATCTCTGGCTCCTTTTTGGTGACCTTTCAAGCTCCCGGAAATGATCACATGGATCTCTGTTAAGAAAGTTGACATTTTGCTGTGAATGTTGGGCCATGGTTTCACAATTGCTTCTCAAGCTGTACAAAGTTAGGAGCAGGGGCTTAAGCTGTCTCCTAGAACCCCCCGCTTTCAGATTCTCTCCACAAGTTGCATTCTACCAGATGTTCTTATATCTGCCCTCTGGAGTAGCTGAGACTATCTATAGTCATGTGCCTCTGTGCTCAGAACCACTGACCTTAGAAATGCCTCACTACCACCACCACCACCACCACCACCACGAGAAGGATATGGATGAAAATAGAGCTAATAAAAGCTGTGAACAATGAATCACAGATTCTGTCCTTCATTATACTCCTAGGAGCCTCAGAAGGCGATCCAATACTAGTAGAAGTCAGAAGGGAGAACTGATGACACACAGACCCTTAGAAAGATGGTGGACTGGCTGGGTTTATGTGTCAACCTGACACAAGCTGGAGTTATCACAGAGAAAGGAGCCTCCCTTGAGGAAATGCCTCCATGAGATCCAGCTGTAAGGCATTTTCTCAATTAGTGATCAAGTGGGGAGGGCCCAGACCATCCCTGGGCTAGTAGTCTTGGGTTCTATAAGAAAGCGAGCTGAGCAAACCAGGGGAAGCAAGCCCATAAGCAGCATTCCTCCATGGCTTCTGCATCCACTCCTGTCTCCAAGTTTCTACCCTGTGTGAGTTCCTGTTCTGACTTTTTTGTGATAAACAGCAATGTGGAAGTATAAGCTGAATGGACCCTTTCCTCCCCAACTTGATTTTTGGTCATGATGTTTTGTGCAGGAATAGAAACCCTGACTAAGACAGATGGTTTTGCTTGACAAGATCACTTGAACAGAAAAATTGGTTCAGAATTGTCTGAAAATCATTGCCTTTAACAGTCTAGTGAATATGTTGCTTTTAGCAGGTTAGTAAGATTGTAACAAGGACCAATGAAATGGCTCAGCAGGTAAGGGTAATTGTTGCCAAGCTTGGTGACCTGAGTTCAAGACCTAAGGCACATACAGTAGAAATAATGCACTCCTGCCAGTTTTCCTCTGACCTTCACACACACATACACACTGGGGCACTCCTGTACACACATAGACACAACACAGGTGCATGTGTACAAACAGTAAATAAAATTTGATTTAAAAGTTATGGAGCCACACAATGTAGGATTCACAAAAGGGGAATGGAATGTCAGAGTCTTCTAGTAAGAAGATCCTTCATATGCATCTAACCCTCAAGAGACAAGGCCTCAGGGAGTAGGGAGATCTGGTGAGGGGTAGAGTAGAGACATTCTCTTGGAGATGGGGGTGGGGGTGGGGGTGGGGAGAAGGTATGGGATGAGGAATAGTCAAAGGGTAGACCAGGAGGGGGATAAATACTGAACTATAAAAAAGAATCAAAGAATAACAAAAAAGAAGATCCTTCATAGACAGTTAAGAAATCCTTGGAACAGAACAAACATGGAGAACAGGTTCTAGACCTGTAGTAAGGATACCCCAATAGTTGCTCTGGAGGCATTAAAGGGAACCCTGGGAATCACATGTAAGTTATTTCCTCCTACAGGGAAGTAAATGAAGAAGCAGGTCCTGAGAGTTACAATCTTCAACATGGCACCAAATCTTGTCAACTAATCATGATAATTTTCTGACAGGCATATAATTAAAACATAATTGGAAGGTTTGCTAATTTGCTCAGCTAGCAGCCACTTGAAGTTATGTCAAATAATATTTTGATGCATAACCATATGCAAAAATGTTTGTCATAGCGTTGCTTCTAATAGTGTCAAGTTAGAGATGTTTTTCCAACTTGAAGAGATTGGCTAAATTATTGTAGATTCTGTCAGTTGCTCATAGAAAAACCAGCATATACCATAGACCTTCTGTGTTAAGTACTTGCCTGAAGAAGCCTGCTTAGATCTGGGCTCAGATATAGGCAGCTGGATGCCAGCACTGTGTCCATGGTGACCACTCACCCACATGATTTCCTGTCCAACTGGCATTGCAGCTCAGCTTGACTGGGCCCCATAAAACAAACAAATGTTATTTTATATTTTTGTTTTTACAGACAGGGTCTCACTATGTAGTTTTGGTGGTCCTAGAACTCTATGTTAACCAAGCTGGTCCCGAATTTACAGAGATCAATCTGCCTCTGCCTTTTGAGTGGTGAGATTGAAGGAATGTGCCACTACACAAGGCTAGAAAACAAATTTAAGTGATTTGTAATCTACAAATTAGCCAGTAGAGAGGGCATCCTGACAGGCAGCAGGCAGTGATGGGGGGGGGGGCGCCTTGGTGCATTTGTGAGCTTTAAGGGAAACAAATGGACCAGAGATGAATAACAGAAAGCAACAGGAAGTGAGGCTGTCAGAATCTTCCGGTGGCTTATAATAGATCTGAAGAGATTTCTCTCTGTTCTGGTAAATATCAAGTGTCTACAGGATTCAGCATGCTTTGCTGGGAAGCAGGATGTGAGAAATAGATTCTGACTGCCCATAATGGGTATAGGCAAAATATGAAATATCTCCCAGCTCCTTTAGCAACATGATAATCAGCATAGATTTGCTCACAGGAGTAGAAGGAATGTCATTTACTAAAGCACTTTGTTGAAAGTCTGCTTTCACTGAGACAAAGCACTGCTTGCTTTTGCATAATGGATTTTCAGTGGCATAATTTCCTCTGCTGAGAACTTTGCAGGAAATTCTCATCCTAAGTGTATGTTGTGTGACTTTCCCTAGGCAGATACCAACAAGCGGCTACTCCCCCCAGTAGGGTACCAATGACAGGCCACAGTAATGATTCTACCAAACCCAACTTGGTGAAGCAGTGAGTTTATGGGTCTTGCTTACAGAGCCTGAGTGAGGAGTTACAGGAGTATAGATGACCCTAAAACAACTGTATTACCAGCAACAATGACTTCTGGGAAGTCCCCATCAGGATGACTTCCTCAGAGCTGCATAGATGAAGATACCCTCCAGTTACTCTTCCATACTGTATGCACTCTGTGTATCACCTCCCAAGTCCATGTGCACCTGAGGCAGAACTGAATATAGATGGCAGAAAATTGCACCAGGGAGTGCCTGAGAGCTTTGGGGGTGGTCTAGAGACTTTGCTCTCCTCCTCATTCTGTGAGGAGATGCCAAAAATGGTGTCTGGAAGGATGCTCACAAGTAGCCATAGTTGCTTCTGATAAAGAGGGTAATGACTGTCATGCTAGGAGTGTGACAGCCCTGATGCCTCATCTTATCTGTGGAGTCTGTCACATACTCTCCAACCTGGAAGAGTTCCAGATCAGCCTTCAGTCTTAGTTGCTGTTTTCTTTGCTCTTTCTGTTGTCTTAATTCCTTTTGTCTTTTCATCAGTAAGTGAAAATAGTTCACTCCCAGTGTGGGTCAAGCTTAGGGATGAGCAGCTCCAGGGTGATAAAGCCATTCCAGGTGTGGGACCTGGCCCCCAGGAACTCTGTCTAGAGGAGACCTGAATATAAATGTTTTTATGGAATGTAGCATGTGATGGCAATAAGTTCCTTGAGTTTCCACTCTCTCTTTTCCCTTTTATTCCTCTTGCTTTTATTCTTAAAAACAAAACAAAACAAAACAAAACAAAACAAAACAAAACAAAACAAAAACCACAGTTCTTCTGTAACATAAGTTCTTATTACATGACCTTGGCTGGGCTCACTATATAGACTAGTCTAGCCTTGAACGGGGAAATCTTGCCTCTGCCTCTGCAGTGATGGGATTAAATGTCTGTACTCCCATGCCTAGCAGTCTCTATATTTTTAACTCTTTGTCTTTATTTTCATTTCTTTTAAACTCTTCAAAATATATCATCCCAAATAGAAACAAAGGGAAATGTGTTACTGTAGTAATTATGTACTTCTTACCCCTAGGAGCTGTTAGAGAAACCTCCTCTTTACCAAGAAACCAACTTACACAGTTTTGGATACATCAAGACACACCCCCATGTCAGTAATGGGGCTCCCTTACAGGCATTCGTCACTTGGCTTTTCACTCCCTCTGTTTTCTTTAATTGTCTCTAGGACTACGGATTTCACAGATGCCTGAAAAAAAAGCAAGACAGTTTCATCGTGAAGAATCCTTGCATATAGGACGCATGTCCTGGAACTCATGTCCAAATATCTGTTAATAGACTGCATACTTGTTTGTTGTTGCTGTTGAGACAGAGTCTCAATCTGTAGCTCAGGCTGGCCTGGGACTTGTATACCTCATGCTTCCAACTTTAAGTGCTGGGATGACAAGTGCATACTGGTGCTTTGGCCTTCAGATTTCATATCTAAAAACAAGCCAAGATGGCATTATCAGCAGTTGGTGACATGAGGCCCTCTTAGAGGGATCTTGCTATCTCCTCTGTATGTTGGCTGCTGCTTTAATTTTTTACATTTACGTATTTGATGTTTATGAGTGGTTTGCCTGCATGTATATATGTGCACCATGTGCGTGCCTGGTGTCCATGGAGGTCAGGACAGCATCGGATCCCCTGGAGCAGGAGTTATAGATAGTCCTGAGCCACCATGAAGATGCTGGAAACTGAGCCCAGGTCCTTTGCAAGAATAGTGAGTGCTTTTAACCAGTAAACCATCTTTCCAGCCCCTTCTACATGGCACTTCTAATAAGTTGGGACTGTGTTCCTTGGCATGGAGGGGGCTCTCAGTTTCTCTAGCCACAGCATTGTAGAGCAAGTAACTATTAATACATCATTTTTATGGATGCAGAGATAGACATGAGAGGTGCTTAGCAAGTGACAGAGCTCAGAGATAGCCAGGACAACTGATGTCAAACGCACCAGTTTGACTGTGTAACAAGGTCTTTGCTGTTGTTTGTTCTGGGTTGAGGCAGTATAAGGTGCTGAAATACTTTTCATTGCCAGCAGTAGATGTACAATATGGCTTCTTAAATATTACCAAGAGACAATGGTCCAGATCTGGGATACTGTGAAGGGGGGATGAGGTCGGCTCCCAGGAATCCATGCAACCTGCAGATCAGTCAGAATGTTTAGCCTTTGGCCTTTTCCCTTCTACAGCTTGCTGTTTCCCTTCCCTTTGCTTGTGTCCTATTAGTTTTGTTACTCACTCCTCCTATCCACGTGGTAAATCAATGGCTCCCCTAATAGAGCCTGATCTTTGGCTCTTAACAACCAGTGTGGCAAGAAGGTGGGCCAGTCTTCCTTGAGGGCTCATTGGGAGGGGTGGACGTCTTCCCAAAGGGACTTGTAGAGCATCCCTTCTGCTTGGCCTGCCCCGCTCGCTCTCCTTCTTCTACCCTTTTGGCAGCAGCCTCCTCTTCCCTGGTTGCATGCACGTTCTAGATTACCGTTGGGGTTTTCTTCTTCCCTGCCACTACTACACCAGGCAAGCCCCGGGGCTAGGGAGACAACCTGGCAGTCACCAAGCCAGTTCTTTCTACTTGCAAGTAATGACCACAGTTGCCCTGCTGCTCTGTTCTCTAGGACTCTGTGTAAGCATTCATCTATGTCTAAAGCTCAGGAGTTTCTGGAGCTGAGATCACATGAATTTTGAGTAAGTCACATTCTGTTTTAAATGATAGTATTTGCTGGTAAGATACTGATTTAAAAAAATTGTAAACTGAAGGTTATAATTAGAAAGATTAGAATAACCTAGAATATTAGAAAATACTGTTGTTGCCATATGTTGAAGCTATTTTTTCTTCCTAAGCAGAAAATGAAGGGACATCATTTCAAAACGGGCTGTTCAAATGAGTCATGAGCTATTTATAGCTCCACAGGGTGTCTCACCAACACTGCACTCTCATGTGGCAGAACCAGAAAGTGCAGCAGCAGGAGAAGATTCAACAAATGGATATTGAAGTATCATATGCCATAAGAGATGGTTTTTTGCTTAGCGGTCAAGTTGACATTTGTCTTTAATGAGACTCAGAGTTAAGAGAGTGATTTGTTGAGATGCTTTGCAAATCACCGTGCACAGTGTGGCAGTTACTCTTGATTGCTGGGCAGCAGAGATAACTCAGTTAAGTGCTGACACTTAAGCCTGAGGTTTCAGAGTTTGGAACCCTAGACTATGCAAAATAGCTGGATATGCTGTGTGTGTGTAAAACCCAAGAGCTAGAGTTAAGGGCATGGGGCAGGGGGGTGGGGCAGAAGGACACAAATGGATCCGGAAGCTCATTGGCCAACTAGTATTGCCATAAGGTGAGCGCATGGCTCACTGAGAGCTCTGAATCAAAAAATAAGGTACAGGATGATAAAAGACACGCACGGTTGACCTCTAGTCTTTGTATGCCCACATACACATGTGTGCCTTGTACCACAAGTGCACATATATTAACGGCATCCCGTCCCTCCTCCCCACCCCCAGACTTGATTGTCAGCCTGACTGGATTGAGAGATGCCTAGATTAGCAAAGATCAATTCTGAATGTGTCCATGAGGGCTTTCCAGAGAGAATTAAGTAATGGATAAAGACCTGCCTTGAATGTGGGTTGCACTATCCAGTGAGTTGGAGGCCTAGATGGAGTAAGTGGGATTTCGCAGGAGGAGGAGGTGAGACAACCAAGGACACACTCAGATGCCTGTTCCTAAGGTGTGAGTGTCATAGGTCTATCAAAACCTCTGTGACATCACTTGCTCAAATCTCAACCCAACAATAAAGCTTGTCCTCCTTAAATGGTTTCAGGTGTCTGTCACATGGATGAAATCTGATGATACTCAACGACGAGGAGAAGTCTAGGCAAACAGCATCCTGCAGGGATGAGGCCAATAATGGCTTTTCTTCCACCAGATAGACTTTATGTCCTGACCATTTAAAAATTTTTAATTTAGTTGGGGCATGGTGGCATATATGTTTAATCCCAGCACTCAAAAGGCAGAGACTGGTGAATTTCTGAGTTTGAAACCAGCTTGGTTCTCAATGCAAGTTCCAGGACAGCCAGGACTACACAGAGAAACCTAGTATCAAAAAACTTAAAAAAACAATTAAAGGCCACTCCACCTTGTGCCGAGGGCAGTGCCCAGGCACCACAACAATGGTAATGGAGAGATGGCAAAGACAGAAAAACAACATTACATGTGCTGTGGAGAAAGGCAGAACTGGAGACTAGGTTGATATGGGTGGCCTGTGCTGCCACCTGAGGCCATGGTGATGTTCATGGTTTATGGTCCTACTGCCACCAGCGGGATGATCATGGTCTGTGCTGTTGCTGGAAATCGGAGGAACAGTGTCAAAACCACGTGGAGGGAGTGTCCATGCTCTCACTAGCTATAAAGAGCAAAGAAGCTACTTTTGCAATGATATTGATTATTGCATGCATAGTTGATAAAGAAGGACATAGAAGGCTTCTATGACAACCCCTACCCCTCAAAAAGGAAGCTTTCTAAGAGAACTTTTAAAAAGTGTGATAAGGATGCTTGAATTGATCTCCATAATTGATGGCTTCTGGTGAGGGAGGGGAATAAACAATTCTATTTAAGGATCAGGCCGCTGAGAATTTGACTATGCTCCAATGAGTATATAGATAACACAAATTGTACTTGGGTTTTTTTTTTTTGTAATTTTAGTTTTAATCTTTAATTTTGGGGGGGTAACAATGGTGGGGACAGACATGGAAGGACTCAGAAATGAGTGAGATAGGGCTTATGGTATGTGTCTTAGTTAGGGTTTCCATTGCTGTGAAGAGATACCGTGGCCAAGGAAACTCTTATAAGGACAACATTTAATTGGGGCTGGCTTACAGATTCAGAGGTTCAGTCCATTATCATTAAGGCAGGAGCATGGCAGCATCCAGGCAGGCATGGTGCAGGCAGAGCTGAGAGTTCTACATCTTCATCTGAAGGAGTAGAAGGAGGAAGCTAGGAGGAAGGTCTCAAAGCCCAATCCCATAGTGACACACTTCCTCTAACAAGGCCACACCTCCTAATCGTGCCACTCCCTGGGCCAAGCATATTCAAACCACCACAATGTGAAAATCCCCCAAAGAATCAACAAAAATATTGTGTTGAAAAAGTAATTAAAGCAATCTTTTTCATATAATATATTTTGATCATATTCTTTCCCTCCAACTCTTCCCAGACCCTCTCTACTTCTTTACCCACCCACTTCATGTTCTTTCTCAAAAGAACATGTTCACAGATATCAGAACAAGCAACAAAGAAAGAAAATCAAATAGGACAAACAATATCAAAATAAAATAAACACACACACACACAAGGAAGCATGGAGTCTGCTTTGTGCTGCCCAGCTGCTCCAGAGCATGGGCATGGCCTGCAGTGTAGTTGACATTCTCCACGATACTCCATTGAAGAAAACTGATTTTCCTTTCCCAGCAAGTATCCATCACAAATAGCTTCTCAGGAGGCTTTGCATCTACTTCCTCTTCTCCATGCTGGGATTTTTGTCCGGTTTGACCTGTACAGATGTGCAGTTGTCCTGTCACAGTCTCTGTCAGGTCATGTGTGTATCAGCCCTGCTATGTCTGGAAGATGCTGCTTCCACTGGTGGTAGTCACTCACCATCTCTGGCTTTTTGTGATCTTTCCCCTTTCCCCACGTAGATTCCAGAGCTTGAGGGGATGAGTTTGATAGAGACATCCCTTTTAGGGTTGTCTGCAACTCTCTGCACATTGTCCAGGTGTAGTCTCTTTGTACCATCCACTGTAAGGAGAAGCTCTTCTGATGAAGGTTGAGTAACGCTCTGCTCTATGGCAATAGCTCATCAGCCTTTTGCCCCAAACTTCTAGGAGTTTTCTATCCCAGAGCACGCCTTCGTCTCTTATCAAGCTTCCCCATCACTAAAGAGTCCTTGGACATTTCTTCAGGTTTTTCTTAATTTTATCAAAGTATATTCAAGAACAAGTAGCTCCTTTAGTAACTAAAGGGAAGTACAGACTTTATTCTCTTGAAAATGTGGGCAGTACTGCCCAGGGCAGAAGGGCCTAACATGTTGTCTCAGCATATTGCCTCAATAATAGAAGATTTTAGGTGGGGAAGCAGATAATGAAGAGAAATTAATTGGGCTTATGATAGGCTGACCTATCCAAGATGGAGGGACAGTGTCAAAACCACGTGAAGGGAGAGTTTTGGGAGGGAGAGGAGGGTGAACTCATCTTTTATCATGTTCCCACTCCCTCAATAACAGCATCAACCCATGCATGAAGGCAGGTTCCTCTCCCCACTGTCACACTGGGGATAAAGTTCCCAATAGTCACTCTCTAGGAACACATCCAGGCCATAGCACTTGTAGGGCACAGTAGGATCATGGGAAATGTTTACCTATCCGTTCCTTTAGGCTCTAACAATCCAGCCCCACCTTTACAAAGTCCACTTTGAGGTAGACATTAAGGAGTGGCTGATCTGGTCCTTGTAATCTACCTTTGAGATCTATCAAGGGATCAACTCTGCCCTAGACCTTGGAGGTTAAGCACTGGCTCTCACTCTGCTGGGCAGAGTAACCACATCCTCTCAGCCACCCCATCTCCCTCTCCTTTTCTCTCCATTCCCCCCATTTCTTACATTCCCAGGGTCTCGTCTTCTTAATCTGACATGATCCTGGCCTGTGAAGATTAAGGCTGCTCACCATTCTCCATTCTAGATACTACCTCAGTTAAGAGATTGTGTTTTAGAAATGAGAAGTGGCTTTTATGGTTTGGACAAGAAGAGGGTGGTAGGGAGTTATCAGAAAGTCAGTCATCTCTTTGGCTAGTGATTTACAGGCCTTAAGATATAAGAATATATTTCTGGACTGTGGAGCAAGCTTAGTAGATAAAGGTGCCAAGCTTGACCACCTGAGTTCCATTCCCAGAACCTACCTGGTAGGTAGGCTGGTTCTCTAATGATGAAGGGGAGCCTATCATGGTACTCACTCTTTTACACTCACTACAAGGAGAGCCCAACGTGCCCCCCCCACCCCAGCCTAGGAGAAAATCAGATGGTCTAAAGGAAATGCCTCCTCCCATTGACAGAAACCTGGCAGTCTCTTCCTGGAAGGTCTCACCTGATGCTAGATCACTCAGAAGATATGGTGTTGTGTGGCACTTGGGGATTGGTGATAGACGCTTTATAGTTCTGCCTGTGCATCCTGTAAGAAGCAGCTACCATACCCAGCTGACGATAAGGAAGCCCAAGATGGACTCATGTTGGAACTGATGGGAGAGGAAGAGAGAGGGATGCTTGGTCAGTGGTCCTCAATTGCAGCCGCTGTGACAGCTGAGGCCCCAGGCTTGGGGATGAGGAACTCTAAGGAAGCTTTGGATGATCCATCTCTGGCTGCTATCCAATTCTAACTTCATGAGACTTCTCCAGATAGAACATCCAGCTGAGCCAAGTCAGTTACCGAAGTGTGAGAAGGAGAAATTGTGGGTTTGTGTGATATCCAAACAAAATTGAGGTTCTCTGAGATAGGAGGATGCAGGAGACAGCCACTATGTAGGCTACCAACTGAGCTCCTTGTGTGCTTTTGGGAGAATGCACATAGACTCCACAGTGTAGCAGATGACTGTCCAAGTACAGGTCAGAGCAATGCTAGGTCATTTAGTTGTTAAAAACTCCATATTTTTTTTGAGAGAGAGAGAGAGAGAGAGAGAGAGAGAGAGAGAGAGAGAGAGAGAGAGAGAGAGAGTTTTCAGCATAGGGATGAAATGACTGAGGTGAAGGTGCTATGTCTTTCAAGTTACTGGTAAGATGGCTCACTGGGTAAATGCATTTGCCATTAAGCCTGAAACCTGAGTGTGATTCCACACCGTGGAAGGAATTGGAAGGGGAGAATGGACTCCCACAGCTGTTCTCTGGTCTCCACACGAATGTTGTAACACTTGTGTACACATGCTAGCATGTGTATGTGTACACACAAACAGACAAAAAAATAAATGTAATTTTAAAGAGAAAGGAATATCCATGGGCTATGGATGTAGCTTCAGTTGGTAGACTGCTTGCATAGCATGCACAAGGCTTTGGGTTTGACTCTCTAAACTGGGCACAGTGACATGCATCTATTACCCTAGCACTAGGATCAGAAGTTCAATGTAATTCTTGGCTATTTGGTGAGTTCATGGCCAGCCTTGACTACATAAGACCTTGTGTTTTTAAAAAAATGCAATCTGATTGCTGCTATAGTTCAGTGGCAGAGCACTTGTCTAGCATGCAAAAGGCTCTGTCTGGTCATCTTTGCCAACATTTATAGAAATTAGTGTCCATAGTAAGTGTTCCAGTACAAGGTGGGGAGGAGAATGGGCTTTCAGAAGAAAAACTTTGACCTCCACAAACCTTTTTTTGGGCCCTATGTGTGATTCTGCAGAGTGGAGATCTGCCTAACACTCAGCCAGCCCCAGGGTGATCTCTCTCACATCAATGCACACTGAAGACTACATTAGTTATTTCTTACTGTTTCGATAAAATATTCCAGCCAAAGCAACTCAAGGAAAGAAGTGTCTTATGGGTCACAGCTTAAGTCCACTATGGAGTGGAGTAGTAGTGACAGGATGTTGGGTGACTGGTCACGTTGCATCCATAATCAATACGAAGGGTGACATAAATGCTGGTGCTCAGCTAGCTTTCTCCTTTCTGGGCTATCCAGGATCTCAGTCCAGGGAATGGATCAACCACACTTAGGGTGGGTCTTCCCACCTCAGTTAACTGAATTCAAACAATGCCTCACAAGGAAGCCCAGAGGCTAAGCTACCTAGGTAATTCTTCACAGGTCTACCCAGAGGCTTGTCCCCTTGGGTGATTTTAGAGTCTGGCAAGCTAGCAATATTAACAATCCAGGACTGGGGCTAGAGAAATGGCTTAGCAGTTAAGAGCCTTAGCTGCTCTTCCAGAAGTCCCAGGTTCAATTCCCAGCACCCGTATAGCAGCTTATAACTGTCTGTAGCTCCAGTTCCAGGGAACCCAACACCCTCATAGATATACATGTAGGCAAAACACTAATGAACATAAAATAAAAATAAAATTTTAATTAAAAAAGAAATTTCAAGGATCAAATTTTCAGCCCCAAGGCCAGAACTTGCCTGCTATGTCCTAAACCAACATCTGGGAAATCTTGGTGTTTTGAATACACCTCTGCAAGAAATAAGCACACCCATGCAGAAACACTCATATCCATTCAACTCTTAGCAGACATTTGGGCCTGAATCACTATGGAACCCACCCAATTCAGCAGCCAGAGCAGCTCCTGAATTTCTCTAGCTAAGGGACATGTCAGATCCCAGATGAACCACCTACTTCACCACAAACAAGAAAGAGGTTGGAAATGAATTCCTTTTCTCAGACGGAACTTTCTCTTTTCGGTTAAGGGAAGCTATCTATTTGCATCTCACCAAAGCTGCTTCCCTGAGAAATAACCAAAGTTACTTCCTATGGATTGAGTCCTGTCCCTTCCTGATCCATCCGCAGAAGCTCTGAGCACATTATAACTGTCTCTGACATAGGGCTGACGTTTTATAGCCACTAATAGGTTACTACAGATTTTGTACCCAGGTTAGAGGTATTTTAAATAGCCTATCTGGAACAGCTTTCAGTTACAATTTACTCTCCTTAACTAAATCAGTATTCTGACGATATTTGGGAGCTTAGTGTATGTCACCCGGGATTAGTAATTACTTTATATAAAATAATGGATCCCCATGTACCTAAGTCCAATAGAGGGAATGGTTGTGATTCTTTCTACTGCGCTTTCTATTGTTGGAAGTCAATAGCTAACAGGTTAGCAGAGACAACGGAGGATAGGATCTGGCATGCTGGGGGGGGGGCACTGCTTTCTGTTTTTTGTTTTGTTGTTGCTTAGAGTCTGATGCCAAGATGCACAGCAAATTAAATGGCAACAAAATGTGTTTTGCAACCAGCAAAGAGCAAAGGTGCCTTTAAATTTAGCATTCTGATTTCGTTATTTTTTTTTTAATTCCGGCACATAGAACATGCTGTGAAAAAGAAATCACAGAATGACATAAAACAACCTCTCTGTCATCTGGGAGGCTATATTTAGAGTCATCTCTAAATGTTTCTGCGCCACTGGGACTGTGGAAAAGATTTTCCTTTTCATTATGCAACATTATGAACAAGAACCAAGAATGTAAGACAGCTAGTTTTAATATTTTTTGTTAACACCATATTGTTGAATGGTGCAGTGCCAACAGCAAGGGAGAACGGGTGCAAAATCTGCTGTCCATCTGCTGTGGGACGAATGCTAATGATGTGAGTGGAAATAGGAGACTGAGGAGCCTAACGGGTCTATGCTTTGGGCTAGGGAGATGGTTCAGTTCAAAAAGTTCTTGTAATACAAGCATGAGAACCTGAGTTAGGATCTGTGGAACTCATATAAGAGTTGGGGCTGCGAATGCCAGTGCTGGCAGTGAGGGGGTAGACACCGTGTATACACTCAGTGACCGCTGAATCTAACAGGAACCAACAGTGAAGCTCAGATGCAGCCAGAGACCCTGTCTCAACATATTTGGTGAATTGAGATTAGAGAGAGAAGATATTTAAAGTTGGTCTCGAACCTCCCCAGGTGGACACATATGTGATTGTGCACACCCCCCCTCACACACACACACACTCACACACAGTCTGATGCACACTCTGAACTCTGAAACACAGAATCATGGGACACATGGGAATAAGACTAGTGTTCCCAGGGGCTGACCCTAAGAAGGCAGGAATCACAGAATTTCTAGAACCTCCTGGGCAGGTTGAGAGCCACTCTCTAGTACTGAGCTATTCTAACTTGGGGATTATTCCCTCCAGTCTTCTCACGCAGGATTCTGAGATGTACTGATTTATCACCCTCCTCAGAAATGACCGTCACTAGAACAGCTTAAACTTGGGCTAACACAGAGAGCAGTGCTAGAGTCTTGCTGTGGAAGATGGGATGCAGTGTGTCAGGGAACTGTCACTCACGCATTGGAAGCTGAAGGCTGAGAAGGCTTTCTGATGGTTTTTAAAGAGAACAATGTGAAAACATTCAAGATTGAAAAGTTGCATTTAAAGTGTGATCCTTTTCTACGTTCCTATTACCAGAACGGTTATCCTGGCTGGGGTTTCCTTGGTGTTATAAAGGGTTAATTTTACTTAAGGCAGTTACTTCATGTGATTTTTTTAACCCTTAAAAAAAAGTGGGAGATGTATACAATTGCTAATGACATGGAAGTGTTTCCTTTCTCCTGAGGAAAAGTGAATTTCTTATCAGAAGAGCTGGCTGGTCCTGTAATTTAAATTAAAATAAAATTTTGGAGAAACTGAAGAAAGAAAGAAAGAAAGAAAGAAAGAAAGAAAGAAAGAAAGAAAGAAAGAAAGAAAGGAAGGAAGGAAGGAAGGAAGGAAGGAAGGAAGGAAGGAAGGAAGGAAGGAAGGAAGGAAGAAAGAAAGAAAGAAAGAAAGAAAGAAAGAAAGAAAGAAAGAAAGAAAGAAAGAAAGAAAGAAAGAAAGGACCGTCAGAGCGGGAAGCATGCTTCATGAAGGCCGTGGTGGGGTCAAGGCCAGGGCTGGCTTTCATTTTCTCACCTAGCCTGTTTGCTAGCCTGCTTTATCTCAAGTATGGATCATGCATCTAATCCTTTGAGAGGCCTTTATTTTATTTTATTTTATTTTATTTTATTTTTTTTAACACATGAAATGGCATGACCAGGTATCCTAGAAAATCTAGAATAGCTGCTGAAATTCAGCTTCCCAGGCACCACCTAGACCGAGAGAATCAACTACCTGTCAATCATCCTGGCAAGGCCTAGGAACCTGCATTTATATAGGTACTTTGGGTAATTGTATGTAAAGCCAAGTCAGACTGGTCTTTTCTTGAACTCAGAGCCTCATTCATGCACAGGCAAGAGTTCTACCACTCAGCCACACCTCCAGCCACCTTTAGACACTTTTTATTTTTGAGGCAGGGTCTCGCTGAATTATCCAGTTCTCTTTGAACTTCCTCTGTAACCTGGGCAGACTTTGAGTTTGCATCCTTCTGCCTCAGCCTCCCAGCAGTTGGGATTCTCGCCAGGTACGACCACACCCGGCTGCATTTCATTCTTTTGAGGAATTCAGTGGAAGCCCAGAAGATCCTCATAGCTTGCCCTCATGCTTTACAGATGAGCTGGAGAGAGCTGCCCCCACAGAATGAACACAAACCTTTGCACGGCAGCAAACTGTGAACCCCCAGCCTGGCTCCCACCTGGCACTCCATGTACTCCTGGGCCCTGCTGCTTTGTGATCAGGTGGTATTTACTTGAGGAGTAAAATCTTCATATTAACATAAGCAAAACATAATTAGAAAAAATCTGTTATAAAAACCATTCTGCTTTCTAAGCCAAATCTAAATGACTCTGGGGTAAGGCATGCCAGAAATTCTACTTTGTTAGCTGGTGTAATTAAATGACTGCCATGCCAATTGTTGGCACTGTCTATTTTCTTAAACTGTTTGGACACTTGTTCCCCGTACCCCCTTCCCACACTCCTAATATACGTATAGTATGAGAGTTGCCATCAAAACGCTCTTACTCATGTTAGTAATGGGATGCGCTTGTTCTCCACCCACAGCCCTCCCTCCATGAATTCCCTGCCTTCTCAATGTGCTCTGGGTTGCAGGCTAGCTCCCGAGGGCCTCTCACTAAGCAGGCTCCCCCAAGCCTCTGAATTCTGCTGGAGGATGAACAACGGGAAGAATCAGAGAGAGGTAAGAGGATAGAAGAGGAGAAGCCAATATATCTTTAACCAATACCTTTTTTTTCTCTCCTCTTGGATTCAGTTTCTTCCATTGCTGTAGATCGTCCTGGGCTCCAACTAATTGGGTAACACACACCACACCCATCAAGCCCAAGAAGAGTGAAGGCTTTGTGTCCTGTAGTCTTCAAGTGCTTTAATGTCCATGGCTGGGTCTTCAACTCTACCTTACTCCCTCTCTCCTCCTCTCCCCTCTCCCTCTTCTTCTTCCTCCCTCTCCCTCTTCCCTTTCCCTGCAACTACATAGTGAGAAAGCAAGCAATTTCAATGGGAAAAACAACTCCTAGGTATAGCTACAGCCCAGCCCACCTGAGCTCTCAGCTGGCAGACATCACCACCACCACCACCACCACCACCACCACCACCACCACCATCACCACCATCTCATGAGACTTTGGAAGTTTGTAAATGAATGACCATCCAGGTGTCTGCAGCCCCACTCTCCAAGAGAAGAGTGAAGCTGAATGGGGTGAGCAAATGCATTGTAATGAAAAACTGCCAAGCCATGGGCAGTGTATTACCAGCACCAGATGACTGCAACAAAGGCTGTACAGCCAGACTCCTGTCTTCAAAACTGGCCTGCAGGTGACCCCATGTATATGAGAACCAGGGAGAGGATTTGAAGACAATAGATCCCCCATGGGGAGAGTTCAGACTGTAATATTTTGACCCTGCGTTTTGTACCTTGCACCTAGTACGTCTTAATACATTTCTATTTTGAGTGAAACAAAGAAGCCACTTGCGATGACAAATGGTACCTGTCTTAGTCAGGATTTCTATTCCTGCACAAACATCATGACCAAGAAGCAAGTTGGGGAGGAAAGGGTTTATTCAGCTTACACTTCCATACTGCTGTTCATCACCAAAGGAAGTCAGGACTGGAACTCAAACAGGTCAGGAAGCAGGAGCTGATGCAGAGGCCATGGAGGGATATTCTTTACTGGCTTGCCTCCACTGGCTTGCTCAGCCTGCTCTCTTATAGAACCCAAGACTGCCAGCCCAGAGATGGTCCCACCCACAAGGGGCCTTTCCCCCTTGATCACTAATTGAGAAAATGCCTTACAGTTAGATCTCATGGAGACATCTCCTCAACTGAAGCTCCTTTCTCTGTGATAACTCCAGCTGTGTCAAGTTGACACAAAACTAGCCAGTACAGTACCCAAGTAGTAGATGTTAGCAAGAATAAATCACAGATATGGGGTGGATTGATGGCACTAAGGTTTCACTGGGTTCAAAGCCTTGATAAGTGGGTGTTGCAGGTTCGGATCTGAGCTATTTTGCTCTGTTTAATAGCAAACACAGCCAGGAGATAGCTTAATAGTATAGTATAGTATAGTATAGTATAGTATAGTATGGTATATCTATATGTGGGAGTGGGGGTGGAGATAGGTTTAAAAGCTGGATGTGGAAGTTTTCAGAGAGAATGCTGTCTTCTTGTAATAGAACAGGACCTTAGCTGTTGTGACAACCCCAGGATGGGCATTTGATACACAGGGCAGGGTGGGAGGGTGGAGAAAGATCAGAGAGACACTTCTGGTGGCCAGCTGACTGAACAGCTGACCCTTCATAACAAAGATGGAAAAGCATACTTGTATGCCGTTGGCTCTGTAGTTTGGGATGTAGCAACCGCTCATTGCCCAAGACTCTCAGTGAAGTCTGCTTCCCGGTGTGGCCTTCTCTTGGTGGCATTTGGGACTGAAGGAAATGGACAGGGTCTGGCTCGGGGCAGGAAAGGATCAGAAGACCAGAGTCAGGGAAGAAATACGAATGTAGAACTGGAAACCAGTACAAGAAGCCTAGCGTCCCAAGAGCCCCTGTGACTTACCATTGAACCCACATGCGAGTGAATACTGTACCACTGAGTTCTGTCACCAGCTCACAACCCCCCCACCTCTAAGTGGTTGCCCCAGAGACAAAAACATATAGCACAGTCCTACTCCAGGTGAGACAAATAAACTTAAGTTTCTTTTTCTGTGGCTGTGACTGGACTGCTTGAAGGCTACTGTCCACCATGTTGGGGAGGTGTAGTGACCGAAGCATGAGGGCACTGGTGATATTGCATCTACAGTCAGGAAGCAGGGAGGAAGGAGTTCTCTTCCTTCCCTGTTTTTTTTTTTTTTCATTCAGCCCAAGGGGTGCTGCTGCCTGCTGTCCGTATTCAGGATTTTCCTCTTCTGCTAAGCCACCCCTCTGGAAACACCTCAGAGATAAATCCTAGAAAATTCCCCATGGAGTCCAGCTGCCAGTGAAGCATCACCACCACAGTTATCTAGCTCCACCCACGACACTCCTCATCCTTCACCCTACTGTCGCTGCAGTACTGAGTCTGCATATAAGCCCGACACCATAATTGCTTCATCACATTATATTTGAGAGACATTCTGAGAAAAAGTTATCTCTATTTTATCCATCTCTTATCTTTTCCAGTGTCCCTAATTTCTGACTTTCCACCTATCACCACTAAAGTCAAAGTTCCTCTCGATTTGCTGTTGTTGTTTCATGTGACCATTTCTCTCTGTGTAGCCCTGGCTCTCCTGGAACTAGCTATGTAGCCAGGGCTGGTTTGAACTCTGCAGAGACCCAACTGTCTCTGTCTCTTGAGTGCTGGAATTAAAGGCATGTGCCACCATGCCTGGCCCCTCTAGCATTTTTGATAGTTGATCTGATAGCAACAAATCTATTTTCTTTTATATAAAACTCTCTATTGACCTCTTAAAATTACCTCTCCCTTGCTGAGATTTCTTATCATTCTTACTTACTTAAAAAGCATTTTCCTTTAAACTTTAAAAATTATATTTGTTTATTTACTGTGTCTCTGTGTCTGTGTGACTGTCTGTGTGTGTATGTGTCTGTGGCTCTCTGTGTGTGTCTGTGTATGTGTGTGTGTCTCTGTGTGTGTGTCTATGTGTGTCTGTGTATGTGTGTATGTCTCTGTGTGTGTGTCTGTGTGTCTGTGTGTGTCTGTGTATGTGTGTGTGTCTCTGTGTGTGTGTGTGTGTGTGTGTATGAACTATTCTCCAAAATGGTGACCCCAGACAAAGGCATGCAGGGCTTCTTATAGGGAACCAGGGGAACTCTCTAAAAGGATTAGGTAATCTAAAATTGGTGGGTACTAGACAGTCCCAGGTGGTCAGTGGTCTGCATTCCTATGCCATGAACATTTAACCATAGGGTGAGATAGGGCTACCCAGCACAGGTAGACCATTCTGAGATGAGATATTCCCCCACTCTTGTGGTTATTCCCAGGCTGTTCTTTGGGAGGGGTTTTTATGATCTTGTTCTGGATTTTATAGTCTGTTCCTGGAGCTGGTCCCTTATAGCCAATTTTTTTTTTTTTGAAATCAGGCCTGGTCCTTAAATGGAGACAAATGGGGTTTATGTTGTCCTCTCAGCATTGCTGTGAAGAGACTCCATGACTGGGGCAACTCCTATAAGAGAAAGTATTTAATCGAGGCCTTGCTTACAGTTTTAGAGGCTCATTATCAACATGGCGGGGAGCAGGGCAGCACATACGGTGCTGGGGCCAAAGCTGAGAGCTACACTCTGATCCACAAGCTGAGAGAAAGAGGGAAACAGTGGATGTGTGTGGGCTTTTGAATACTCAAATGCCATGCCCAGTAACACAAGGCATCCCACAAGGCCACGCCTCCTAATCTTTCTAATCCTGTCAAAGAGTTCCACTCCTTAGTGACTAAGCACTCAAATATATGAGCCCATGGAGGTGCTGCATTCTTATTCAAACCACCACACTAGTATTTTTATTTTTCCTGGATATGATGAAGTTCTGAATTTTAGCATGTTCCCCTAAAGTACATTAACTTAAAAAAAAAAAGTTAATCTTAACTGAATTCTGTCTCTCTGGAGAAAAGTACTTGTCCAAAGTCATACAATGCAGCTAATGGGTAATTCAGATAACTCATCGTCGTCATCATCATCATCATCAGTGGTGGCGGTACTAAGATTAAGTCTCACTATACAGTCCTGGAACTTATGACATAAGTGAGGCCGGCCTCAAGCTTGCACTATTTCTCCTGCCTCTGCCCCTCGAGTGACAGGAGCACAGGCCTGCCTGTGTCAATGTGACTGGCATACATTAAACGAATCTTGCTTACTTCTCCAGATTTTTATCTATAAATCCTAACTTAACAAATGGTGCTGTGTCAGCCTCACATAGTGACTTTTAATGCAAAGTCAGAATTTGAGCTCAGTCTATGGTGGGTTCTTCTTACCATCTTTCTCTTTGCTTGCTTCGGGCGTATGTCTTATGGAGTCAAGGCAGAAATACTTCATTCCAGCTTTGGAAGCAATGGCACTACCTCCCACCCCCAACTCTAGGCGATGAGTCTGCAGGTAAGAGGGAGCAAGGCAAGGTTACTGGAAAAAAAAAATACAGGATTGCTGATCAAAATCCAGACAGAAAACCACAAATTTACTGTTTGGGGCTATACTTTAATTAAAAATTGTTTGTAGCTTAGCCCAAATTGAATGGGGCTTTGTTTCCTAAACTTGTTGACCTTTTGACTGTGGAGCCCTATAATGTAGAGCTGTTTGGGTCCCTATGTGTTTCAGAAGGGTTAGCAAAGGTCCAGGATGCTTGTCCTGGGTTGGATGCTGGGGACAGGGTGGAGAAGACACTAAAGTAGGTTCCTATGATCCCTCTTCTTTTCTGTCACTACCTCTCTTCTCACAAGTACCTTCTTGATCCTTTCAGCTACCAGCTAGTACCCTGGTTTAGATCTTTTCTGAATAATGGGCCTCTCTTGTGAGCACACAGATCCTATGCGCTGCCCTGGTTCTCCCATTGCCTTACCTCCTCTGGCATCCCTGGCATCCTGTCCAGCTCCCCACCTCCCCACTCTCCATGGCACTTTGTGCTTTAAAGCCAGAGTTCTTTCTCACCTTAGGGCTTCAGCACCTCCTTCTGTCTGTACATTCTTTCCTGGGTCTTCCATGTTGGCTTTCCTCAAGAGATAGGACATATCTGAGGGTAGTGCTCCTCTTTGGAGATATCTGTCTGAGCATCCAGAAATCTCATCCAGAAATACAGACACAGTAGCAGCAGGAGGGACAAGTTGCTGGGCTTAGCACTGGAACTCTGCCTTTGGGTACTTTTGGTAAGTGGAGCACACACATTAGTCCCTCACTTGTATCACACGTGGCTTTTCCATGTGCTTCCCCTGCTCAGGCTGGGCTCTTACCTGGCCTTTGGAGCTAGCTTTCTACTTAGACCATGAGAACTGAGGATTAATGAGCTCCCAGAGACAGCCCTTAACGTAACACTCTTTGGATGGGATAATATGTGTCTGAGTTAAGGTTTCATTGCTGTGAACAGAAGCCATGATTAAGGCAACTCTTATAAAGGCAAACATTTAGTTGGGGCTGGCTTACAGTTTCAGAGGTTCAGTCTATTACCATCACGGTGGGAAACATGGCATCATGCAGGCAGACATGGTGCTGGAGTTGCCAAGAGTTCTATATCTTAATCCAAAGGCAGCCAGGAGGAGGCTCTGGATTACACTGGCCAGATTTAAGCATATACAGGAGACCTCAAAGCCCCACCTCCACAGTGACATACTTCCTCTAACAAGGCCACACCTTCTCTAATAAGACCACACCTCCTAATGGTGCCACTGCCCATGGACCAAGCACATTCAAACTACCACAATAGGCATTTGCCCGTGCTTCTGTCCACCAGCCAAGCCCAGCTATTCCCTGCAGCCATTTCTTCACACAGGGTCTTTCCCTTCCTTGCCTCAGCTCTTTGCCTTCTACTGAAAGCATCCTTGCCCTTGAATCTGCCTTCCTGTCTGAACCCAAACTAATGAGACAGGTAGAGCTTTCTTTTCCTGGCTCAAATTGGCTGCCCTGGCAACTGCAATTATTTCCTCCTCCTCCTCCTCCTCCTAGGTATCTCCTTCTTCTTGTGTATTGCCTGTGTGTGTGCATACTTGACTCCCGTGTGTGTATGTGTGTGTGTATACATGACTCTGTGTGTTGTATGTATATGTGAATACAGGCATACATATTCCATACAGTGTGTGTGGAGGTTAGAGGACAACTTTTGGGAGCTGGCTCTCACCTTCAGTTTAGTTAAGGCACGGTCTCTCTTGTTTCTGCTGCTATGATGGATGCACACATACTCCAAGCTTCCTGACCCATGAGTTTCTAGGCAGTTCTCCTGTCTCTCCTCTCTACCTCTTAGTAGGAATGCTGGAATTACAGATGCATGAGCTGCACCCAGCTTTTGACATTTGTTCTGGGAACCCAACTCAGGTTGTTGGGCTTGTTTAAGACTGACTCTATTGTCAGGAAACACAAAATAAGGTATTTAAATCCTTTCTGTCTGACCCTCATCCACAGCCATATCCTGCCACGTGGTCTCCTCAGGCCCAGCACAACCGTGCTTGAATGGATGATGGAGAATGTCAACTATGCATATCAAATCTGAGGTCACCAGAAAGCTGTACCAATAGGTGACCAGTCATCTGTGAGCTGACAGAGAAACGATCAGCTCGGAGCCACCACCAACCAGAGAATCAGCAGACATATATTGTTAGTACCCGGACTTCATGTGCCTGTGTGAGTTCCTGTGTGAAGCCGAGCAGTTTTCCCAGAATGGGACCTGGGAGGGGGTAGGTAAATGTGGGGGTGAGACCAGATATTTGCATCATAAAAGGTTTCTCTGTTGGAGTGAAGGCTAAGAATGAGCTAACTGCCTCATAGAAAGCTTCTAGGTTTTTCCATAGCTGGGTCTCCATGGAAATTAGTTTGCAGCAAGAGAGGAGCTATTTTAAGGACAAGTAAAGACAGACCTGGTAGGCTGGGGTTAGGGAAGGTTTCTGCAGGAGAGAGCTTTGCTCAGTGACTCACTTGGCTCCCTCCTATTGGTGGTTTGAAAGCCACAGTAAAGTATCAGAAATGCTGGACAGAGGAAGAGTACAGTGGCTGCCCGTCTAGTTCCACGGGTGGCCTGGCAGGGCAGCAGCCACCGTTTGGACCAGTGGAATAGAGATTAGATGCAGATATAGTCATTCCAGACGCCATATTATGGTAACAGGAAATCTGGGCTTTGGCTGGCTTTGTATAGCCAAGAAGAGAAGGGCAAATTTACCTCTGGAAAGAAAAAATGACTGTCAATGTATAATTTTAGGGTGAAGTGTTATCTTAGGGGTGGGGCAGCTTGAGCAAAGCTTGTTAACTGCCCTGCCTTTTTGTTTATGGAGCTCAGTGAAGAAAACTGAAGTGCTGGGGGGGGGGGCAGTATCTGGCTCTCCATTCCTCTGCCTTAGAAGGGAGAACTGAGTGTTGGAGGGTAGGGGTAGAATGGAATGGCTGGGAAAAGAGACAGCTAACTGGGATGGGTCCCGGGAGATGGTGTCCAGAGTCAAGAGAAATGGCCACATGAGTGTGCATGACTGAGAGCCTAGGGGGACAATGATGAAACATCAGTTGTGGTGTTTCCAGTTTTGGGCATCAGGGGGCCCCAGCTGACCATCCACGCGCAAAGCTAGGCTCGCTCTTAAGACAGCCGTTGGACTGTGGAGGAAGATGAAAACGGAGCTAGATTCTGCTGAGGTGACGAGAGCTCAGAGTGAAGGGACAGGAAGCATACATATGTCCCGCCTTGCTTTAACTTGCAGAAACAATGGGAGACCTAGATATCTTCCTGGAGGAGCTATTTGCCATTCCATGGATGGGCAGCTGCTGGCACCTCACACAGCAAGCCAGCCCATTGTGAAAACGGAGATCCCATGCCACAAAGGCAATAAGGTCTTGGTCCTCAGCCCTGGGGTCGCAGGGAGTATGAGCCGGGGTGGGTTACCAGGACAAGTGAGCTGAGGAACAGCAGGGTGGAGAACGTTTACACTTCCCGTGCCTTCCCTCTAAAATATCAGGGAATCTCCTGTCGTGTCTCTACATTGGTTTACTGTGTCAGAATGCTGGGGCCTGGAGTTGGGGGTGAAGTTCTTTATGGGGACCAAGTAGTGAATCTGCAGGAGAGACATTCACCTAAGTAGAGGAGAGGAGCTGTTCTGCAATAGTCTCAGCCTGGAGTCTACCAGTCCACAAGGACTATCATAGCAGGTAGTGAATGGTTTGCTCAGTACCTCTCAAAGATGCTGCTCCCTGGAAGTCTGCTTAGAGCCTAGGCCTGAGGTCTTTGAGCAAGAGATGCTGAATATCTTAAGGTGGAAGGAATGGTGACGTGGGCCATGGCACTTTGCAGGTGATGCCAAGCTGTAACTATGTTGGTTCTCTGGCTGGAGGCTATTCCCTAACCTTCGAACCCACGTCCCAGGGATGGTTTGTATGAGTCTATTGTCTCTAGAATAATCAGAACTTGTGGGCTGTTGGTCAGCCAATATCAGAGGACACTTGTGAAAGTTGGGAGGCTATAGGACATTTGGGGTCCCACACAGACATATGCGTGAAAGGGGTGGTATCACCCTTGTCCATGTCCATCTTCAGACTGACTTCATGGTGAGGATACCATTTTTTCTGGCCATAAGGAACTCTCAGCTTCGTCTCCCTGCCCCAAAGTGTCTCTGCAGTAGTTACAGCACAGGGAAGAATTGTGGCCCCGGGTATCAGGAAGATACCACACAGTCAGGAGGCCCAGTTAGAAAGGCACAATTTTATTGGTCACCCAGACTGGGAAACACAGGGGATATACCTACTCTCCTGAATAATCTAGGTCTGGTCCTACATTAATCCTGATATACCAAAAAGCAAGACAAGAAAAGATATCACAACCCTAGTCTCCTGGTAACCAAGGACACAGGGTGCACCACAGAGCTTGGGAAGAAGAGGCTGCACTATTTTGAGAGCCTGGGACCAAGGCTCACCTTCCCTGATAGCAGGCTGGAGAGCTCAGCCCTGGGGACTATGGTGGAGATTCCTCCTCAGTACATCAGAAATGTTGCAGGGCAGGGGTGGGGTGGGCTTGGCCCAACTCAGGGTATGGTGATAGCTGCCCACCTCCAGTGGCACAGGGAGTATTTATTGGTCCATAGGTTCAGCAGGGGTCTGACGTGGCTGGCTTAAATTAAGGCCAGATCTCTTCACTGGCGAGTTAGAGCTGATTTCTGACTCTGGCAGACTCGAAACCCCATAAAAACCAAGAGGATCAGGCCTGTGACAGAACCCCAGCAAAAAGCAGCTTGGATCTCTGAAGCTGGACGGGGCCAGGCTCCTTGTGCCACTTAGCCATGCAGACTGTTCAGGTCCCTGCAGTAGAGCCCGGCCGGTTAGCTCTAAGAGACCGCTGGTTTTCTTTAATGCTTTTTTAAAACATCTCAGGACCCACCATTTGGGATTAGTGGGTCTGGGCATAGGGTTCAGACTGACTGGCACCTCAGCTCTGGAGGCCAGCCCGACAAATGTTCATAAAGCACTTAACACAGCACATGGCACCTGACTGTTATTATTATTAATAATATTATTATTTATATCTTCACCCTCGGATGAGCAGCTCCGTTAATTCCTTTCTTTAAAACGGCGACTGGAAGGCGGCCCAGGAATCCAAGTTCTGAGCCCCAGTGCAGCTGTCTGCTGTCTGTATGGCGTGCATTTGCCATCCAGCTTTAGCATCTGCCGCACAGTGTGGCAGCCAGCGGCACACTTCTTGGACCACAGAGAAGTGAGGCCGTTTCCTGAAAAAATACACAGCCTGGGACTTGAAGCTAGGCAAGAAGAGCTAGCAGGAGGTCCTCCAAGAGGCATCCTGAGAGAGGCATCCTGAGAGAGGCGCAGGTCTGCTTTGTGCTGTTCCTCCAGGCTCCGATTACCAGCAGCTCACTGTAAGATGAGAAGAGAAAGGGCTATCAGGGCCTTGCCAGATTTGACCCCTAGTGCTGTAAGTTAGGTCAGGCTAATGTGAAAGGGCCACACTGTCCTAAGTGCCTTATATGTTAATTCATACATATATTACAAACACAGTACCTATGAGATAGATATATGTTGTATATAGTTTCAAAATGAGTGATAACTGTAAAAATGATCACATACAATAACAGTATATGGCATGATCTATTTCTCCCCATAAATCTACGCAATGGCTAGCACTAGTAGTTTCTTTTTGACAGTTTAAGAAGGCATAGAGCTGTGCAGTGGAGACTTGGGATTTAAATCCAACACAGGACTGTGGTACAGTGTTTGCCTAGTGTAAGGCCCCAAGTCTGACCCTCAGTGCTGCAATAAATATGCTAATGGAATGGCCAGCAGTCTAGTTCTAGACTCTGTTCCTTGTGATACTGGAGATTCACCTAAGGGCTTTCTGGAGGCTTCCTGTGCACTCTCCCACTGAGCTATAACCTTAGCTCTCTCACTGTTGCTGTTGTCTGTCTCACCATTTAGCCCAGGCTTGCCTTGAACTTCCAATCCTCTTGCTCTAGATGTACAGAGTGCTGGGATTATAGCTGTGTACTATCATGTCCAGTCTCAACTCTGTGTGTGTGTGTCTATTTAAGTCATTGTTAGTTTTGCTCTACAATAAATCTATTCTATAGGAAAGGGATATTCTGTCTGAGGTCTCTAAAATACCAGGAATGTTTTAAGTGTATACCCTAATTAAGGATGATAAGACTAAAATATAAATGACAGATTCCCTTACTCTACAGGTGTCAACAGCTCCTCTCTGTCGCTCTCAAGAATCACTGCAGATGCCCTGTAGGACGTCAGGAACAGGGACAGATGCCAGGTACAAATCCCAGCTTTAGCCCTTCTTCACAGAGCACATCCCAGGATACACACACACACACACACACTCATGTATGCGCACACACACACATGCATGTGCACACACACATGCATATACACCCATATACATACAGCTCAACATACCTGCATGGCAGTCCTGCCAAGCAGCCCCTCCTCTTGGCGGTGCTTGCCATGGTGGGGGAGTTCTGTGTTGTCACGGTAGTCTCTGCCTTTGGAATGTTGCAGTTGCAGGACAGCAGGACTCTTGACTGGCAGGGGTGGCCGTGGAGCTGGGATGGGCGTTGTCTGCTGGCTCATTTCTGACCTGGAAGGCTTGACAGGCCTCTTGACTGGCACTGGGGCTTGGGAACTGGCTGAGGCCTTGGGCTTCCCTTGGCTCTTGTCCCCACTGGTCATTCTGCCCTCAGCAGAAGAGGAACAGGTAAAGGAGCGGATCCGGGGTGTGGGGCCAAGGACAGGCACAGGGGCCTGTTTGCTTGTCCCCTTGACACTCTCCACCTCTTGGGCTTTGGGGGGCACGATGCTGGGTGATGAGATTCCTGGGTCTGGACAGGGCGGGGGCTCCTTCCGCAGCATCTTGGGAGATTCCTGCTCTTTCCTGGGCACCAGCTTAGGGAAGGAACTCACGGATCCATACAGTGGGTTCTCAAACATCTCGGGCTTCGTCAGCAGCAGGTCCTCCTGTAGCAGAGCTTCCACCTTTCCCAGATCACCAGGTCTGGACCATGGGGAAGAGGAGAGGAGATGGGGAGGAAATATGTTCAGAAGTCAGGACATAGGGAGTAGTTGCTTCATGCCTCTGGGTTTCATTTAGGGGGTGATAAGAATGCTCTGGAACTAACTACAGTAGTGATCATATAACGTGCACCATAGAAATGCCTCCGAATTACTTACTTTCCAGGGGATAATTTTTACATGGATTTTGCCTTGAGAATTTTTCTTTTTAAACACCAGGACTCACTACGTATCCCTGGTTGATATAGAACTGACAGATCCACTGGCCTCACTGTCTGCTGAGTGCTGGGATTCAAGGCATGCAACACGGGGCTGAAGAGTTGGTTCCGTGATTAAGAGTGTTTGCTCTTCTTCTAGAGGAACCAGGTTCGATTCCTGGCATCTACATAGTAACTCACAACTGTATCCAATGATACAGCAATGATACAGTTGTGTTACTGTACAATGATACACAACTGAATCCAATGTCCTCTTCTAGCCTCTGAGGGCACCGTGGTGGAGAGAAGCAAGCAACTCCCCACTACCACCACCACCACCACCATGCGCGTGTGCGTGCATGTGTGTGGTATCTGGCTATTCACTCAGCTATAGAGATGGAGAGGCCAGAGGATGGAGCCAATGAGATAGAAGCTAGAGAGTGTTCAGGGTACACCTGCTATCCTAATGGAGGTTAGGAAAAACAGATTAAACTCACGAGTTTTAGTAAAAAAAAAAAAAAAAAAAAAAAAAAAAAGAGTTTGAGTATAGGCAACAGGAAACCACGCTCTTATCCAGGGGGCAGAGTCAGTTCTTGTGCAGGAGACTATGGATGCCGGCTAAGGCCTGAGCAGGGTCTCCTTTCTCAGCACACAGCCTTGACCTCAGACGGCGGTGGTCCAAGCTTACCAGGATTGAAGTGTTTTCCAGGAGATGGGACTTTTAAATGCTAAGGTTGGGGCAGCCTCGGGGAACCTGGGATGGGTGGCTATTGCCACCTAGTCCTGTAGCGCGCTCCCTGATAGCTGTCTACCCCTATGCTGTCACCTGGGGCTGGAGAGGACATGTTTCCACCAAGCTCCGTTCACCGTGTGAAGCACACAGTGACTTCCACTCTGGGAACCTCTGAGGAGTAGTCCATGAACTTGTGCTTTCTTTGTGGCTGTCTCTAGCTCTGCTTCATGGGGTCTCGAAAGAGTCTGCCTTTGTCAAACAAGTACCTCAGTATCTTCTGGATGGCCACCTTGATCCTCATTTCCGGGGAGAGATGCCAAGGCGATTTCTCCCTTGCTCCTAGGAAGTAGACTTCAATCTGGCTAAGGGACCTGCCCTCCCACCTTTCAGCTAGTTCAGCTAACAGCTAAGGCACAGGACTGTCAGTGCCTCTCCACAGGAATCCCCAGGCAGGCCTGGTATAGGCATTTGACTTAGAGGGTCTGGAGGAGAACCACACTGTGGGTGATGCTCCAGCACGGGTTCCTGATTACTATGAGTTAGCTCTGCTAAGGAACTGAAGTTCTGAAAAGAGAAGAAAAGAAACAGCACTCAGGAAAGAGGCTGAATGTGAGAGCCGGTGTCACCACAAAATGCTCAAGGCAGCTGGGGAGGAGACACATCTGTGTCACTGTTAACTAGGTCTGGATGTCACTTGGACATCTATCATTCTGTAGGAATGGGATTCCCACCTAATGTTTCCCATATCTGCTTAGGGAATTCATCTCTGGGCTGTGTGGTCCTTGTTCCTAAACCTGTTCTGGCCGGCTCCCTCTGTAGGATGACAGCTCCGCCTTCATGTGGGTTCCTAGTCCCTATGTCTGTTTCCAGTGGCCACCATCAGGAGGATCCAGATAGTTATTTACTTATGTTATGTATGTGAGTGCACTGTCATTCTTCTCAGACACACCAGCAGAGGGCATCGGATCCCATGACAGATGGTTGTGAGCCACCATGTGGTTACTGGGAATTGAACTCCAGACCTCCGAAAGAGCAGTCAGTGCTCTCAACCACTGAGTCATCTCTCCAGCCCCCAGTTAGTTATATATGAGAACATGAATGCTTGTTTTTAAGGAAAGTGAGAGATTTGGGGTAGACAATGGTGTCTATTCAGAAATCTCACCTCTTTCCCACTGAGAACTCCAGAGAGGGGAGGATGGCATAGAATGTCATTGGTTTGAGAAATGTCTTTGTGAGTAAATGCAGTTTTTATAAGAAGATGCCTTTCTTGGCAAGTCCCAACCCAGTCCCCTTTAAAATCAAGTTGCACCAACTGTTTTGGACAGGCAGAAGCCAAAGCAGTGGGCAGAACCTCCTACTACAACTCTGCCCTCTTCAGGCCGTCATCCTTGGGAGCCCCCAAGGGATGCTTTTGAGCAGAAACACAGACACAGACACAGACACAGACACAGACACACACACACACACACACACACACACACACAATTCAGAGGACACTCACCTTGCCTCTTGCACCCTGGGGCAGGGACCTCGGTTGGCTGTGGAAGATGAAAACTTCTTTGGCGACAGAGGTGGTTGGGAGGGAGGGGTTGGAGGACCCTCCCCCCTCCCGGGCCCCAGGGAGGAGTCTTTGGGTAGCTGGTCATAACTCCAAGCTGTGAGTTGCTGGTCTGGGGACAGGGTTGATTTCCCGTGCAGGGGCTGTCCAAAAGGCCCCATACCAATGTAGTTTGGATTGATGATCTCATTGAGGCCGGAGACACCACATGCAGGGACCCTGTAGGAAGATGTGAAGGCACACCTGAAGCCTCTTCCCTTCTTGGTTGGCACCAGCCTGAGGAAAATGTTCCTCAGCTTCTCAGCCTCTCAGTACCTCTATTTCTTGGGCACAACAATTCATTTACTCATTCCGGTACGCGTGTAATATGGCAAAGAGAAATAAGAGATCAAGTTGAGACAAGCAGGAGAGTGGAGACCCACCAGGTAGAACATGGCTGGAGAAGGTTGACTCGAGGCTGTCTGCGGATTGAATTTATATGGAGTACAGAAGAGAGAAAAAGAGAGGAGGATGCTCTGTGTGGAGGCAAAGGTCCGTGCTAAGGCCCTGTGGTCAGGGATAGAGACTGCCCTGTTGTGGGGTTCACTGAAGACAAGTCAGCACATGGGGAGAGCAGAATGAGAACCTAGCGGGCCTGGGGCTGTGGGAGAGGTGGTCAAGAGTGCGCTTCCCCAGGCAGACTGGAGAGTCACATGGGACATACTGGTTTGCACATGCCACGGAAGGCATCAGAGCAGCAGGGTGAGTGTGCAGGCACAGAGGGTGAGGCTAGAGATGGTAAGGAGGGCAGCTGTGTTAAAACTGGAGGAGACAGTCCAGAGCCAGGTGAGGCAACCTTCTTAGTCACACACCAAACCTTGTTCCACACTGGGCTCCATCTCAGGAGGACTAACAAGAGCACATCAGGAAACCGGGGTGATTCTGATATCAGGAAACCACATAGACTGGAATGCCCAGGTTACTCTCCAATCCGTCTTTCCTGTTAGTCACTGTGTTGGTTAGTCTTTCTGTGTTTTCTTTTATTTTGTTTCTTGAGACAGGGTTTCATTATGTAGCTCTGACTGTCCTGGAACTCACTGTGTAGAAAACACTGGCTGTGAACTCACAAGATCAGCCCCGTCTCTACGTCCTGAGTTCTGGGAGTAAAGGCATGTCCCACTACACCCCTCTGTGTTGGTTAGTTTGAAATGCCCTCTCGACACAATCTAGGATCACCAGGGAAGAGAGTCTTTATGAAAAATTGACTAGATAAGTTTGGCTTGTGGGTATGTCTATAGGGACTTGTCTTCATTGTTAATTAATGTAGGAAGACTCAGTCCACTGTGGGTGGCACCATTTCCTTGGCTGGGCCTTGAACCGTGAGGAGTGAAGAAAGCTAACTGAGAGCAAGCAAGGGTGCCTGTGTTTATTCTCTCTGCTCTTGACTGTCGATGAGATACTTTAGGTCCCTGCCCTGGCTTCTCCACAACAATAGACTCTCATGTGGGCTTGAGGAAGTCGAATGATCCCTCTTCTCCCCGTGCTACCTTTTAATCAGGGCATTTGACACAGCAACAGAAATAAAACTAGGAAGTCATGGATGCTGACTTTTGACCACTTATGTTCCTGGCCTCCCTGGACACAGGAGAAGCATCTTTTGCCCTGGAATTGTTCAGTCATCTATAGCTCCTTCTTCCTGTACTGCACATCCTTCCACTGGCTGGTGGTAAGTCTGTAGGCCATGGACTATACTATATTTACACTGTGTCTTCCTGAATATAGTAGATGTTCATTAAATAATAGTTGAGCTGAGCCCTTCCTACATGGAAATATTCTCCAAGGCTTTCATCTTCCAGAGATGAGGATTTGAACTCAGGATGTAAAACTGAGGTAGGAGAGTGGCTCCCCTGGGCCATAGCATTTCTTCTCCTCTGACCTTGGCTTTCCTGAGCTCCACTTTACCCTCTCCTGGACTCTGGTTCACACAGCCCAGCTAGCTGTAATAAGTCTTAGCAAGCTTCGTCTACCTGCCAGAAGGCTCCCATTGCCTCGTAGGGTCATGGCTGGTAAGGTTCTTCAAGCATTTCATTCCACTGGACTCATCCCGCTCTGTCTTCACAAAGTCTGGAAGAGAACATTTAGGAAAGAAAACACGTGAGAGCCCAGCCACGGCATGGGTTAGAAATGGCAATGTGGCATCTCTTTGCAGGCCCAAGCTGGACAGTAAATAGTGGCTACTGGGAGAGGTATTTCAAGCAAGATTTTCAGGCTTCAAAGTCCTTATGCTCGGCAACTGTTTAATGATGCCTGCCATGGGTCCAGAAGGAGATGAACAGATACTTATGACCCAGTTGTTATTTCATGAAATACCTTGTTAGCTTAGCCATGGATAAAACAGACATTTCTTGTCAGACTAGAACAAACTTAGAACAGCCATTAGGTTACCCTATAAGAGTACTTCCCATGCAGAAAGAAAACATACTTATCTGTTTATGGGAACCCCTATAAATCAGCTTAAAGGAACCCCGAGCTTTATTTCTGATATGTGGTTGCTAGGTAATGACCCACTATCTGTTCAACCCATTGTCCTGCTAGAGAAAAGAAAGATCTCTCATGGGGCACAGGAGAGTCACATGCACAGAAGCAGCAGCCCTTGGTGCACTAGAGCCCTCCCTGGCATAAGGAGCCCCCGCACCCCATGTTGTGCGTTCCTACACTTGCTATTTTCATGACAGGCAAGCAACCACTATGTCTACCAACTCCTGCTTGGCCCTGGATGAACTTGGCTTAGCCTGAGTTTGCAACATTAAGCCAGACATCTAGCTCCAGTTTCTCCATCAGCCAAGTAGAGTTAACCATACTCGACTCACAGGATGGTTGTGAGAGATAAATGAGGTGACTTGTTTTCTTCTCATTAAAGACATCGTCTCACTATGTCACCCAGACTAGCCTTGAACTCACGATCTTCTTGCCTCAGCCTCCTGAGTGCCAGGATCACCACGCTACCCTAGAGACTTTCTAACCACGCTATATTCTGAAGGCACAGATCATAGATACTCGATAGTTTTGCTGAGAGAAAGGACATGTCCTTAGTGCAGTGGCCTCTGGGAAAGCCAGGAGGGGGCTGGCTGGCCTACCATAGAGCTTCTCCCTCATCTTGCCCTGGGAGGTCTGCAGCTTAATCTCTCCCCTGAAGTGGCCAGTCATCTCCCCATGGTGGGTGAGAGGTGTGTAGATAGGATGCTGAGCCTCCGTGGTCTCCAGACGAAGGGCAATGCAGCCTTCACCTGGGGAAAGGAGAGATAGCATCAACAGGAACATCTTGGCATTAGACGGATATTGAACATGCTCAGAGATATGGCTGTACCACTGGGAGGCAGCTCCTTGAAGCAAGTGGCCGGGCAGGGATTACCAACAAACCCTTTCAATCGATGCCTTAGCAATCTGGGGCAAAATGTCTGAAGCCTCATAGGAAAAAGAACTCTATACAGATCAATGCTGAGGGAAAAAATTAAATCCTAGAAAAATCCATCTAAGAAATGGTATTAAATGTTAATCTGGTTGCTATAGGGAAAGCTTACTTCCCAAGGTTTGAAACAGTACAAGAAATAAACAAAATCAGATAAGCAGGTAAGAGTGTAAGTCAGTCTAAAACCTCTATACAAGGAAAAGTCTGAAAGGAAAAGGAGACAGACTGGAGAGCTGGCCTGGCAGCAGGGACGGGCTAATGTTCTGCACCTGGGTCTGAGGAGCTGGCTGGGGACTAACGAGAGGCACGGTGGCACAGGCAGACTCAGGCTCAAGCCACAGCTCAGCTGACAACTGTGTGACCTAGGGGGAGTCACTTGACCTCTATGAGCCTCAGTTTACCTATTTACTCACTGGGGAACAGAACCTGCCTCTTAAGGCTAAGATTAAATTACATGGTACCTGCAGCTCACTCAGCAAGGCTAAGCAGGAGGTTGCTGGCTGTGGCACCCAGAAGTGACAAGGAGCAGGGATGGTAACCCACTAGGAAAAGTCCCTCTGGGACAGAGGAAGCGGCAGCATCAGGGCACAATGGGTGGTGGCAGACAGGCTTTCTTGAAAGGCTAAGCCACTATCACCCTCACTTCAGAGGCTGAGGCTAAGGTAAGGTAAGGTCCCTGTCCTGGGATGCTTACCGTAAGACTCGTCACTGTCAGAGGATTTAATGCTGATCAGGATATGCTGGTCCAGTAAGTACTCGGGGTCAGAGATAATGGGCTTTAGCTGCAGAGGAGACACCAGATTAGAGTCCACAGGTGAGGGCAGGTCAGGACAGGTAAATGGGGGTCAGCAGTCTTGGTGTTTGCATGCATCAGGAGAGCTGGAGAGAGGCTTAGTGGTTAAGAGCACTGGCTGCTCTTCCAGAGGTCCTGAGTTCAATTCCCAGCAACCACATGGTGGCTCACAACCATCTGTAATGGAATCTAATACCCTCTTCTGGCATGCAGATGTACATGCAGAGAGAGCACTCATACATAAAATAAATAAATACATAGTAAAACGGAACTGAATATGTTCTTTTAAGCAAACTCAGCTCTTCATGCCCAAGAGAGCAGGTGGACCCCATTGCTCAGCCAAGTGAGGGATAGTTTTTTTCCCTGCCCACCCCATCTCCTAAACTGGGTTGAGCTGAGCTTCCAGGTCCCTGGTCCATTGCCTCCATTCTTCCTTCCATTCTTTGCATATCCCAGAGGCCAAAGGAAGGTCCAGCAGCCAGGTCTGAAATGAGACTTGCAGTACCGTCCCTCTCCTCATGCCCCTCCAAGCTCTATGGCTGCATTAGAGAAGACACCATAGGCCTGCTCCCTGTCTGAGTAAATGTGTCTCCTTGTCACAAACCTCCAGTTGGGCTTGAAATATTCTGTGATTTGCTAGAGATGTGACTTGATGAGTGACAGACTCCTGGATGTCAGCACTGCCCTCAACTTCCTGCAGCTAAAAAGTGTTCAGGGAGATCAGGGACATAGCTCAATGGTTGGGTGCTTGCTTAGTGCTTGCAGGAGCCTCGATTCAATCTCAAGTGCTGTGAACACTAAGTAGGTAATAACCAAAGAGGAGTAGGCACAGCAGGGCTGAAAACCACTTAGGAATATTGAGGTCATCTATCCATGATGAAAAGCATACCCTAAGTCCCTTGACTACAGTGTCTAAGCTGGTCTCTATGGCCTTCGTCTGGGATGGCTACAGTCTGGATGAACCTGCTGTAGCTGCACACTAACCTGCACTGCTGCAGCTGCATATTCGCCTGCACGCTGCTGCTGCTCACTAACCTGCAATGCTGCAGCTGCACACCAACCTGCACTGCTGCAGCTATCCACCAACCTGCACTGCTGCCCACTAGCCTGCACTACTGCAGCTGCCCAGTAGCCTGCACTGCTGCAGCTGAACACTCGCCTGCACTGCTGTAGCTGCACACTAGCCTGCAGTGTTGCATACTAACCTGAACTGCTGCAGCCCTCTGCCCCAGGCACATTTTCTTCCTGTATTACCTTGGGAAGAGTCTCTCCAAACCGCACCACCAGCTCTCCTTCACTTCCCTCTTCATTCTCTCCTTCCTGACTCTTGACAAAACCTGTTAGAGAATAAGAAGCTGGGTTTGCAGACCACAGAGTGAGAACCAGGCAGAAAAGTCTCCAAGGGTCGCCTTCCTTGACCATGGAGGACTGTCTTTCCCTTCTCATGTCTCTGAGGCCTCCAAACCACTTAGGAGTCAGGCTTTCTGGGGATTCTGTTTTTGTTTGAAGGATGGTCATTTGCCAACACAGTCTAATTATTTTTAGGAAAAATCAAAGAGATTTCCCCCTCCTTTTTGACTCTTCTTTGCAACATCCCAGGCAACAAAGAAGTCATCACACCGCAGGCAGGAAGACTGGGAAGCATGACAGCTCGTCCCACTTCCCACGCCACTCAAGATAGCAGCCTTTTGAAATTCTAATTTAAGCCTCCTAATATGCTGTTTCCATAGAAATCTATGCAAATGTCTCAATAGTTTATTAAAAACACCCGCACAAAGCCCCTCATTCCCGTTGGAACTGTTGACCCTGGCTGCTGAGCTGGGGCTTCAGGATGTTGTGGTGAAGGTGGCATAGTCCCAGGAAGGTTGGGGATGCATTGAAGGAAGGTGCAGAAAGGTGGGAGGGGGTAGAAGGCTGGTAGCTCTCCTGGGCTCTACAAGCAGACAGTCTGTGCCTCTGTTTGCAAGGTTGGTTCCTATCCTTCCCCCATCACTCTTCGAACCATCTCAGGAAGACTTAGAAAGCATATAGTTCTCTTGCATAGGAGTCTCAGACAGTATGTCTGGAGGTGTTCTATAGAAAGGATCCTTCATAAGCATGGTGGGTGCTCAACGTTGCCACCTGAAATGGACTGTCTATCTTTACCTTGCTCCCAGTCACAGTGAGCCCCACAACGCAAGAGCCACAATATGGAAAGGGCAAGGGGAGGGCCAGGGCAACAGCAAGCAGGCAGTAGCAGCTATTTAGGCCCTGTTAGATCTTCAGCATTCTGGAGCTTTGCCCAGGGCTTTCACTGAGCAAGAACCCAGCTTGGTGGAAACTCAAACCCAGCTTGATGGAAACTCAAACCCAGTTTGGTGGAAACTCAAATGGGTTCTGCCTAGAGAATGTTGATGGACAAGTCAGGGACAGGGGGGACAGAGGGGACAGAGGGACACCAGTGGCTGCCTCTATCTCTAGGGCTGAGGCAGTAGAAGAACAAACCACAGGGGTGGGGAAAGGGCCACATAACCACTGGGTAGCCCCATAGGTACCCCACCTTTGCTGAACCCACTGAGGTCCATCCATGGATTCTTGAGAGAGAGAGAGAGAGAGAGAGAGAGAGAGAGAGAGAGAGAGAGAGAGAGAGAGAGAACAAATTGGGTGAGGGATCAACCAGTTATCAATGGAAAGGTACTTATGTGAAAGAACCTCCCCAAAGGGTAGTTCACAAGGCACTTACTCTCTAAGCAGCTTGAGTGGAACTCCAAGTAGAACTTAGTCTGGGACTTGGTCTTCAGTGTGGCGTAGCATGCAAGAAACTCGATCTGCCCTTGGCTGTCTACAGTGCCAGGACCTGGAGCATGGGAGACTAGGATTTATTTGTATACTGTACCTGAACTGAAGATGGAGGTTCCAGCTTCTTTCTGGGGTTTTCCTCTCTGTGCACCCTCTCTGCCAGGCTCCCTCTGAGGGCCCACAGATGGGAAATGTCCAGGTTGGAAGGAGATATTTGTCTTAAAGGTAAGTTTCCTGACCCAAGCTCAGCATCTCTGTTGATGGCCACAGATTCTCTGGTCTGTCACAAGCTGGTCATGTAGGGTGCAGGTCAGGAAGAATAAAGACAGCAAGGACCCAAGATATGGCTACAATCCCAGCTTTGCCAACAATCTGTATGGCCTCAGGCAACCTCTCAACCTCACTCTAGTCTCCCAACTAATTAATTCTCTCCCTCCCTTCCCACCCCCATCTGTCTCTCTGTCTCTGCTATCTGTCTGTCTTTCCCTTCCTCCTTCCTCCTCCCTCTGTCCCGCTCTCCTTTTTGCTATATAGAACAGGTGTGTCTAGAATTCACTATGTAGCCAAGGCTGGCCTCAAACTTGGGATCCTCCTGCATCAAGTTCTTAAGCTCAACTGCTAGGGTTAAAGGCATGCACTAATACAACCACATTTCCCCACAAGTTCTGGCAGAGTTTTAGAGGCTCAACACCCAAATCTGCTGTTTTGAGTCCACAGCTAGGGAGACCTGCTCTTACTTCCTCAGACACAGTTATAACCAGTCTCTACTCTGGAATCTGGGACTTACTGGCCTTCAGCTATCATGGTTATAACTATGCTAATTTACACGACATTTGTTTTATTTACACATTATTTTTTATCATTGTTTTTGTTTTGTAGGACAGAGTGTTATATGTATCCCGAACTGGTCTCAAACTCTATGTAGTTTAGTCAGACTCAAACTGAATTTCTGAGCCTGCTGCCTCTGCCTCCTAAGTGCTAGGACCACCACCTAAGTGTACCACCACACTGATCTTGAACTGGTTTTAAGCAAGTGTTCTGTCTTTTCATATAAATTCTAAGCCATTTGACAGCAACCTCCACCATGCCTGTTAGTCTTCTTTCTCTCCTTCTAAACCCCACATCACCTTGGTCAGACTCTGCTTAGACAAATGTTCCAGCAAAACTCCACACTGGTGACCAATATTTTCAAGCACCTGCTGTGTGCTGAATCCCAGCAGAAGGAAACCAAGTCTGACAAAGAGGGAGGTAATAGAGGCTACTCTTCCAATGCTGAAGAACTCAGAGAAAGGAGGGGATGAGTACGAGCAGGAAGGGGTGGAGCCTAAAGGCTATAAAGGTGGCCAGATGTAAGAAGGAGACGGGACAGGTGTGAAGACTTGGGTGGAGAAGGGAGGTCACATCAGATCCACAGATGTTTGATCCAATGGTAGGAAAGACAGAGGTCTAGCTTCGTCTACATCCCTCAGCACAGAGGCCACAGAGTGAGACAGCTGTTCTCTGTCTGTATTTGGGTTCCCCACACCCAGCATCCCTAAATCAGTTATCTGCTGCACAGAAGTGGGTAGAGGAGATGACAGCATGGCTTCCTGGTCACCTAAGATAGGACTAGATGGACTTGTTAACAGGCACACCCGCCATTGCTGCAGAAAGGGTAGCTCAGCAACCAGGGCTGGGCTGGGCTGGGCAATTTGCAACCATACCTGTGGCTCAAAGCATGAGTTTATTCCAGTTTCCCTCCTCTCCTTCATCCACATCCCACCGACATAGCTTTCACCATCTCAACCTACTATGCACCCACACTAACACTGGACTAATATTTTCTTTAATTAGAGTCCGTTTTTAAACTTAGATGGAATTAAATAAATTGGACCACAATTGGAAGAAACTTGAAGCACTTGCTTATCCAGAAGAAACTTACTTAAAACACTATATATATATGGTTTTCTGATCTAAGATTGTGATGTGGCCTGAACATGAAGAGATCAGGTAGGGCAGACCATGGGCCTTGGGAAGGAAAGGATAGGCCTACATCTAACACAGACAATTGGTAGCTGCAACCAGATGATAAATGCCCTAGGCCCCTTGTCTTTGAGGAAAACCAAGAAAAGCTGACACTGCCCATTGCTTACCATTCTTGGAGACAAATTGAGATGTAACTCCTGCTTCAAACGTGGCAAAGACAGGGCTGTGGTCACTCGTCATGATGTCACTGGTACTGCCTGCAAGGGAGAGAAGGCATTTCTAAGCAGGGATAGAGGAGACCTTTTGACCAAGGTGTGGATGACAAACTCACAGTAGGGACAAGCTGAGACCTAGTCTGGGGACCCTGAGTCCAAGAAGCAAAGGTGCCTGAACTTGCCTCCTGGGCATCGCCATCACCCTTGCTGACAGCCAGCCAACCCCAGATCTGATCAAATACTTCAGTGTGTCCAGCTGACACCAAAGAGAAGAAATGAGCTGTCTGAATTCAGTGCAGCCAAAGGATCATGAGCAAAGGACTCAGTGGTTTGTTGTTTTAGATTTGTTTATTTATTTTTATGCATATGAGTACACTGTAGTTGTCTTCAAACACAACAGAAGAGGGCATCAGATCCCATTACAGATGGTTGTGAGCCACCATGTGATGTGATTGCTGGGAATTGAACTCAGGACCTCTGGAAGAGTAGTCAGTGTTCTTAACCTCTGAGCCATTTCTCCAGCCCAGGACTCAGTGTTTTAAGAACTGGGATTTAGGGCATTTGCTATGCAGCGATAGATAGTTGATATACCCCATTATGAACCAGTTGGAAGAAAACCCAGGGCCCCCTTTCTTGCATTCTAGATATGAATTCTTTTTTCTTTCCCCAACTTCTTGGCTTCCTCTATGGCCAATTCCTTAAACCCTCTACTGCGTCCTCTGGCTCTCAAAAGAATATTAGCAAAATACATACATCTTCAGCCTTCCTGTGGAAGATGGCACAGCCTTACATATAAGGTTGGTTTTCCTTTTTGCCTCTCACATGCTGGGAATGCTCGTGATGTTTACTCTCCCCAATCTTAGTTGCCACTTCCTGATCCATCGCATTCCCCTTTCTTAAAACCTGTGCTATGGAGCAGTTCTGAAGGCCAAGGCTGGTGTCCAAAGAGACAGTGGCAATTCTATGAGCCTCTATTTATCACTTGGCCCTCGGCAGAGGTCGCTGACTGATGGACATAGTTGGCAGGATCTTCTGAGTCAGAAATCGAGAGGGCCCTCAGGGCTGCAGGATTTGGGGAGTAGGTATCCATATGACTGACTCTGTGTAGTGCTAGAAAGAGGGTCACAGGGCTGGAGAGATCATGTGTTGGTGGGGGCAGACAAGCAGGAAACACTGAGGAAGGAGTCCTGGTAAAGGATGGGAGATGGACCATCTTTCTGGTGTTTTTGTTTGGTTGGTTTGGGAAGTACTAGGGATGGAAGCCAGGACCTTATGCATGGCAGGAAAATTCTCTACCCCTGAGCAATACATAGCTCCTGTCCCACTTTCAGGTTTTGAAGGCAGAAGAGTGCCTTGGCCAAGGCTGTGAGTGTAAGAGATGCTTCTGTGTCACACATCTACAGGTACTATATGAAGTTTATCTAGTGAGGCCACTTCTGGGAGACAGAGCTCAAGAGCAGGGGGAGGGGGTTGTAATGCATGTGATAAAGTATCCCAGGGCAACAGCAGACACATACAGATGAAGGGGACAGAAACCACCTTCATCGGTGGGATCGGAGTTAAATGGGCTCCAGAGAGGATGGGGACCATAAGGTGGATGCTAGTCAGTGGCCAAATCCCCCCAACCGGTTTCCCTACTCTCAGGGATGGGTAGGCAGGAGGGCTGAGCTGGACAGCATGGGTCATGAGCTGCCTATCAGAGTTCTCTGGCTTATGACTTGCCCATCTGTGGTTTGTGGTGGGATGAGGGTTGAGTGCCATGGCCTGGACATTTGTGTGTGTGTGTTTTAAGATTTCCTTTTGTCTTTTAAAGTATGTGTGTGTGTATGTGTGCATGTGCGTGTGCATGTGCATGTGTATAGATGCTCCTCATGGCTAGAAGAGGCAGTTGGATCCTCTGGAGCTGAAGTTCCAGGTTGTGGACCACTCAGTGAGTGTCCTGGGAACCAACCTGAGGTCCTCTGGGAGATCAGCAAGTGCTCTTAACTGCTGAGCCATATCTCCAGCCCCACAATGAAATATTCTTAGGCCTCTCCAAATCTGCATGGGCATACTTAATGATATGCATTAGGCTGAACCATGTGAATACCTGGTAGTTGCTTGTTTTATACCTGGTAAAATATCACTTTTATATGGCTCAAACTCAGTCTGGTTCTCTTAAAAAGAATAGTACCAGAAGGTCCTATTGATATTAGGGAGTTATATTCAACACCCTTATCCATCTGTGAACCCTGCCAGCAACAGTAACAACTGACCTAACAAGTTGGTGGAATGGAGGCCCAAATATGGGAGTAACCAGCTACTTTCTGATTGGATCCAAAGCCCACCTCACGAGATAGAACTCATGTCGGATACTATTAACTGGGCCACAAACTCGTCACTAGCTGTGCCACAGGCTCTAGGGGAGAACCTATTACTATTGTTTTGGTAAGTTAATATAGTAGTGTATTGTCCTTTAAGTTATTGTCTTTATACTCATAGATTAGTACATCTCTTAGCCTTCATCAGAGAGAAGCTCATTTTTGCAGTAAATGGAGATTAACACAGAGACCCACTAGTCAACACACAGAGAAGAAGATTATAGATTGCTCAGGTCTAAATGGGCCATATATATCATACCCTCTTCCCCCAAAGCTCAAGGATCATTACAGAAGAAGCAGTAGAAAGATTGTAAGAGCCAGAGGTAGTAGATATATGCAGTGACACATTTGTTGAAGAGCAGAGCAAACCAAAACAGCTACGACTGCAAGTACAAGAGCTGCCCAAGATCAAGCTAGCCCAAATCTCAGCACTGGTGGGAGAGGGGCTCATGAAGTCCCACCCCTAGCTAAGGAGCTCCTGCTATTGATGGCGCCTAGGCAAAGGACAGGGTTTTCTTCAGGGACTTGGTTCCTAAAAGGTTATCCATGTTCCAGTAGATGCTGCTGTACCCACATACAGACAGCACTAAGTGAACTGAGTTGGGGAGAGAGAGAGAGAGAGAGAGAGAGAGAGAGAGAGAGAGAGAGAAAGAGAGAGAGAGAGAGAGAGAGAGAGGAGAGAGAGAGAAAAGCTATATGAAGTTGGGGGGGGGTGGAGTGCTGGGAAGGGTAGGAGAGTAACTGGAGGACAGGAAGTGGGGGGAATGGATTTGATCAGAGTACATACAACTTATGAAATTCTCAATTACAAGAAAAAAGGGAAAAGCTGCAGTTAAATGTTATAAGACTGGACAGTGGTGGTGCACACCTTTAATCCCAGACCTAGGGAGGCAGAGGCAAGCCTGAATTTGAGGCCAGTGTGGTCTACAGAGAGAGTTCCAGGACAGCCAGGGCTACACAGAGAAACCCTGCCTTAAAAAACAAAAACAAGGGCTGGAGAGATGGCTCAGTGGTTAAGAGCACTGACTGCTCTTCCAGAGGGCCTTAGTTCAATTCCCAGTAACCACATGGTGGCTCACAACCATTTGTCATGGGATCCGATGCCCTCTTCTGTAGGGTGTGTCTGAAGATAGCTACAGTGTACTCAAATATATACATATGTATATATGTATGTATAAATAATATATAAATACTATGTAAATATAAATAATAAATATATCTTTAAAAAGAAAAAGAAAACAACAAAAGTCCTTTCTAGTTAAAGTGTCTCTCTGAGTGGGATTTATTACACTGCAGCCCAAGGGGGATAGAGATGCACAAACTCTTTCAGGACACTCGCTCATCTTAGGAGAAGCAGACTGAAGCCCCTTGGCTTGCTACTGTCCTCAGAACCCAAAACCTAGCCTGCACCCCACTGTGTTCCACTCACCATAGGACTGACAGACCACATGCACCAGCGGGTAAGACTTCCAGAGGACTCGGTCGCACCAGGACGGCAAGTTGTACTTCATCTGCAACGTAACATGACAGTTTTATAGCACATGTGCTGCTTTCGCTGTTATTATTAAAAACAAAACCACCCTATAATGAGGACATCGGCCATCAAGTTCAGCTGTCATTGGTTCTTTAGGGAATTTACCCTCAGATAGCGCTAAACTATTTAAAAAATGTGTGAGTGAGTTGCCTGCATATATGCATGTGGAACACATGTGTGCAGTGCCCACAAAAGTCAGAAGAGAGTGTTAGACCTCTGGAGTTGGGGTTACAGTTGGTTGTGATCAGTCATGTTGATGCTGGGAACTGAACCCAGGTCCTCCGCAAGAGTATTTTATTGCATCTTTCCCCAAACATTGTTCCTTTCAACATGAGTGGCCTTATTAATATATTAACAGTCGTTCTGTAACCAGTTTACTTTGGCCTGTGGCTTTATCAATGGAGAACTACAATGTTTTGAAATTCTAAGTCCTGAAGCAAAGAAATCAGTTTTGCTGGTGGTGTTTTGGAGTCTAGCCATGTAGTCCAGGCTGGCCTTGAACCTATGATCTTAAGTCTCCCAGGTATTGGGATTACAAGTATGCACCACCACACTCAGATGCATGAGAACCTGTTTAGTTTCAGCTAACAGAATTGTGTGTGTGTGTGTGTGTGTGTGTGTGTGTGTGTGTATCTTTGTTTTTTTCTTTTAAAAGGATTTTAGAGAGGGCTCAGTACTTAAAATCTCTGGTTGCTCTTGCAGGCGGCTCCAGGTTTGGTTCCCAGTACCTCCATGGCAGTTCACAACCATCCATGATTCCTGTTTCTGAGGATCTGACACCCCCTTTCAGCTTCTGTGGGCACCAGATCCTCATGTAGGCAAAACCACTAATACACATAAAATTATTCTTACTAGTAACCAGGCATAGTAGTGCATGCCTTTAATGCCAGCACTAAGAAGGCAGAGGCAAATGGATCTCTGTGAGTTTGAGGCCAGCCTGGTCTACATAGTAAGTTCCAGGACAGCCAGGGTTACATAGTGAGACCCTGTTTCAAACAAAACAAAACAAAACAAAACAAAACGAAACAATGCTTTAAAATTCTCTCAGCATCTTAGAATAGGGTCATTGTTAATTCAGCTTTTTGGTTTTTGTTTTTAATGTACAAGTTGGTGGCAGCTTTGTACCAAGATATAAGTCAGCATATGAAAGTTTTCTTTTGGGGGGTGGAAGGACAAAGTCTCGTGCAGCTCAGACTGGCCTCAAACTCATTGTAGTCAAGGATGACCTTGAACCCCTGATCTTCTTGCTTCCTACTTCTAGTTCCTGAGTATTGGGATCAAAGATAGATGGTGCCATGCTGGACTTGATGCTGAGATGGAACCCAGGGCTTTGTGCACACTAAGCAAACACTCTATGACTGAGTTACATCCCGGGCCCCTGTATGTGCATTCTGACTTTTGTTTTTGTTGTTGTCTGGTGAGGTAGGATACTTCCCACTTTCTAGGAACCACCATGGAATAGTGAGTTGGGTAAAAGAGGTGTGACAGGGCAGGAGAGTGGCTTCTGGGAGGACTCACCCCTGTTGCTTTCTGCTTCGTGTATGCATACTTGTCCCGGGTCAGTCTTTCAAATCGATAGGTAGGGGCGAAGGTGATCTCTTCCTCCTCTGAAACAGAGGCATGGCCATCAGTTTGGCTTCCCTAGTACCTCCAGCTTCCCTCCTCTGCAGACACAGCCCTTTCCTTGGTCAGGATGTTCAGGTAGAGAGAAGATGGAAGGAAAAGATGCAAAGGAGAGACAGTGTGCCCTCACCAAAGTGCAGGAAGACCTTCTGGTCCTTCCTCTCCAGGAGCAGTTGGTCATGGGCCAGAAGATCTGAATACTGCTGTTGCTTGATCTTCTGGATGATGGCCTCAGCCTCCTGGAACGGGGACATGCCAGGTTAGATCGTGTTCTTCACCACACTTCCCAATGACCACATCAGTCTGGGATGCTGATTCCTGACTCACAATCACTTTATAAGGATAAGGAAAGCCTAGAAGGGCTGTACCATCATCATAATTAGCTACAGACTAGCCCAAATTTGCATGTAGATCTGTTGTTTTTATACACCAGCTTTTAAACACCATTGTTAGCAATACTTCATGAGACAGGTAGTATTTCTCCATTACTTTCTCTGGCTCTTTCTGTGGGAACAAAGACATCTAGTGGTAAGTCCACTAGTGGTGGTGGGGAATCCCTGGCTCTGAGGCTTCTGAGCATCACCCTCTTGGCAACCACTCAGCCTAATTGCAAGAATTGGTGCCACACTGCAGAACTGGGGAATTCACTGGCCTTGGGCTCCAGCAGTTCTCTCTTCTGTCTACTTCTCTGTGGCTTTGAGCCAGGCTCTGGGCTCCTGCCCTGGTGAGTGTGGAGCTGTGGCAGGCCTTCCTCAGGAGGCTTAGGATGGGAACTCTTCTCATGCTCCTACCTGCCTGCTCATTCCCAGGGAGGAAAGATGTCACATGGGGGTCCCTAGTGAGGAAGGCATGGTGAGCTGGCTGCAGAGCTGTGATGGTGGCTGGAAGCCCAAAGGGGACCGAGGGACATGGGTCATATGGAGAGATGCTTGGGATAAAGGGACAACTGAGGTCCAACCTCAGCTATGAGTGACGTGCAATCTCCTCTCAGCCGCTTCCCTAGCCTCTCTGTGTGCTTGGCTATAAAACAGGGTCAGCTCTTGCTTTGTTTCCTTTGTCCCTCCCAGGACTTGAGTGTGGGAATACATTAAAGTCCCTGCGTGGGAGGGAAGCAGGCTGCTAACTCTGATTTCTAGACAGAAGGGCACTCACTGTTCCACCCCACGCTGTCTCCTGCTTCAACTTTTATGAGCATGCAAAACAACTGTGTGGGTTCTAGACTCATCCTGTGGTCACATCTGTTGGTCCCTTTCCTGTAGGCAGGCAAGCAATGCCTTGGATCCACCAGTGACCTCATGGTTTGCTGAGATAAGTGAGCTGGCCCCCTAAGATGCCTGTGCTTCCTGACCAAGCCCAGCTGCTGCTGGCTGGCTGGATGACTGGAAAGACAGTGACAGTGACAAGGGGCAGCCATAGAAGTCCTGGGGCAAAGGAGGCACAAGCAGAAGGGAACTATGAAGAAAGGCAGAGGCTCCATGGCAGGAGCTGTATTGAGATCCTGCGAAGAGCTGCTGCCTTAGCCTGGTTCTGAGTGTTCACAGGTCTCTTTGATTTTCTGTCCACAGCTGACTCCTGAGAGCCTCTGTCCCCTATGGCTCGACCCAAGGTGGAGCCTCCTTACCCAAGTGGGCAGCTCCACACGGTAGTTGAGATCCCCAAGCCAGAAGAGGTGGGTGAAGCGGTGGGTGATGTTAAATGGGCTTAGCTTCTTGTCTCCCAGGGCCAGGAACCGCAGGATGTTCATATAGTTTTGATTTCTCCTAATTCAAGAAAACAAGGGCCATCTAGCACATCTAGCATGGGTACTGTCCTTGATCTGACAGTAGGAAGTCAGAGGCAACAGGTGGGAAACAGAGACTTAGACTCAAGCTCTGTCCCAGTGGTCACCTGAGTGTGCCTGGGAAACCCAACTGGAAACACAGAGTCTAGATTCCATGCAGGAATCTACCCATTAGGAAACAGATCAGCAAATGTACTAGCTGGCTATGGTCATGACAGAGGCATGTGCAAACAAAATGAGCTTTGAGCTATAGGATGCTCCTGAGTGGTATTTTCCTTTAGAAATGAACCAGGCTCAAAGGGGCCCACTAGGTTGATGACATCAGCATGTTTTCTGTCCTCCAGACAAGAGTCACATATACCTGAGGTCTCTACTATACTACAGTTGTCTTTGCTCAGACGGCAGAGGTCCAGAAGGTCCTGAGGCTGGGCAAGCATCAGGGTGTGCGAGGCTAAGGCTGTCTGGGTGCGTGGAGGGAATGGCTCCCATTACCTGAGCTTTTTTTCACTTCCAGAAGTCAAGTGGCTGTTGACGAACCCCAAGGAGGTTCCATTGAACATGAAGGACACTCCCACAGCTCCCTTGTTTCCTGAGGGAGGTAGAAAGAGAAGCAGCAGAATGTCAGTCAGGCAGGCTTGCCGAGGGGTCAGAGGCTGAGGTGAGGTAAAGGGCACTAAAGCTGTTAGCAAGGAGAAAGAGAAGCAGACAGAGGAAAGAGAGGAGAGTGGATAGGTCAGCGGGGGTGGGACATGCCAGTGACTGGCAGGTGGTGGCAGCCTTGTGATTTTCTACATAGGAGAGAGGAAGGAGAATGCTATCATCTGTTTCTGGCTATGGGGATGTTGGGGGCCATGACACTGAGCAGAGAGAGACAAGGAGGGGTGGAGCAGCCTGGAGCCTTGGGATTTGGGAGGTGCCTCCTCCCCCAACTGAGTGAATGAATGACTATCTACTCAGGATCCACTCCTGTGGGATCAAAAATGTTCACCACAGATACACACATGTACATGTACACCCACATAGACACAGAGAGAGAGAGACATACTCAGACACAAAAGCACATAAACACATACATACACCCCAAAATACGGACATACACAGGCACACACAAGTACACACACTTCTCCAAGTGGGATCCCTGGACTGGCTGGCACTATGTCACCTGAAAGCTTGTTAGAATGGAAACCAACTGAGACTTACTGAGACAGAACCCACATTTTAGCCAGATTGCCAGAGCTGGTATAGACCCTGGATGAGTTTTTGCAAGGAAAACCATCTGGATTTGCTAGAGACGAAGGGATCCCAGGACAGGACTCTCACGGTCTATCCTGGGACATTGCTAAGAGGAGGAAGAGGAGGAGCATGCACAGGAATGGATTTCCCTCTATGCTCACCCAGGGTGTTGGCGATGCCTGTCTTCACGGTGTCAGTGCAGATATGGCTGATCCGATTCTCATGCTCTGGCTTGGCAAGCACCACTATGCGAATGTTCCAGAGGGTGTGGATGGCAACCTGGTGGTGGTGGTGGGAGATGGTGTTGCAACACAGGACTGAGGTACACCTTTGGGACCCTGAACATCCCAAAGGGATGCACCCCGGTTCCACCCTGGGAGTAAGACACCCTGTCTGTATTTCCTAGCTTTCAGGGGGAACTTCCAACAATGCCTAGAAATGAGACAAAGCACCTCAGAGATGAGAACTGGGACTGAAAATGCATCTAGGAAGTAAATATTATTCTTTTAAGCAGGAATAGGGAAGATGGCGGACTCAGGACCCTATCAACTTATGAGGATGTCACCTCAGTGCACATCTGTGGCTCTGAAAGTGGGGTACCCCTGAGCAATCCTATACATCTTTGGAAGTATCCTGTCTGACTTCTGCAATGCTTGGAAGAGCCTGTTGTCTCCCCACCCCGGGCCTGGCCAGCTGCTCACTGTTTTAAAGGTCATGCTGGTGACTTCTTGCAGGGAGTGCCTGAGTAGCTCCAGCCACTCCTTCTCTCCAAGGGGGTCCTCCTGGGTGCCAATCACATAGATGTCATGGGGGATGTAGTCAGCAGAGTCGTCCCGTGTCTTTCCCTGCCCCTTGGAGAGAAACCAGGACGTGATCTTCTTGGGAGGGGGCGCATTACCTTCAACAGCAAAACCCAACACCGAGTGAGTCAAAGGCAGGTCAGGTCAAGGGCATTAGGGGGATTCAAAACAGGGGAAGAGGAGAATCACATAGTTACAAACATCACGGGGGGCAAATGCCCTAGATGGAGGACTCCATGCTGACACCACCTTACATGTTAGCTATGGGCAGAGCTCGGTGAGATCTTGTTGTAAAGATAACATTACATTTCAAAGGATGGAAAGCCTGGGAGATCCTCTCTGGAGCTCTGATCTAACTGAACAGGTTGCCAGACATGTCCTAGGCTCTAGGGTGGCAGTGAGACATGAAATCTGGCCCCGTTTGTCACTCAGGAGTTTACATTTTCAGTGGTGAGTGACATGTCCAGGATGGAGGCTTCTACGGTGCAGCCAGGAAACACCAAAGGCTTCCTGGAAGAAAGTTATAAGTCAGCTAAGAACTGAGATGACGAGGTGCTCAACAGAGAAACAGGAGGGGGAGGCAACTTGCCCCAGCTTCCGTTTTGAAAAATGAGTGGAAGCAGCTCCCTCAAGGAATGATGGGTAATCTACTTCTGGAGCTACCCTAAGTATGGGTAGATATTCTCCCCACACCCCGAGGAGATCTATCTATGTCCCTCGGCCAACAGAGAGACAAGAAGCCATAATGATCTCTGCCAAACTCTGCCCACCCCCCACACCCCCACACCCCCGCCGCCGCCGCCGCCTGAGGCTCTAAGCGAAACTCATAAGGAGACCTGCCATGCGCAGCAGGGTTCCTGCCTAGTGCCTCCATGTGACTTCTGCTGGAAGGGCGCCCCCATGTGTTTGCTGCTGGAAGGGCAGCAATGGAATAACCCCCGCCATGTTCAACCAAAAGAACTCTTCACAGACGGACAAGAGAACTAGAAAGGTCCTTGTGCCACATGCCTGAACACCTGAGGGTGAGTGCCTGAGGAGTTAATGATAGACTAAGATATCCATTAAATTTGAATTTCTGGTGGGTGGGTGATTTTTAGAATAAGTATGCCCCATACAATGGTTGTCTGAGATTCAGATTTAACTGGACATTTTTAAAATTTAATTCTAGCTCAATATATATCCCAAAACATTTAGTGTAATTGACAATTAGTATAATGTACTATTATATATATTTAGTATAATAATATGTGGTAATTGTTATATATAATATATATTTAGTCCAATATATATTTTGTACCTTAGCTGAGTACTTACACCAAATGATCATTTCACTTACATATTTACCATATGGAATATGCTACCATTATATTTAGCATACATATTTTGTTCATTTACTTTTAACTACACATATATGCTAAAAACTTATATATTATTTATATGGCATTTAAACTTAGGGCCACTAGGATCTATCCATCGATCCACTTACCCATCCATCCATCTACTCATCCACTGATGTCTCTATCCCTCCCCTCACTTCCTTCCTAGATAAGCAAGGACCAGACTTCTTTATTCCAGGCCTGGGGTCCCTTGGTAGACTGCAGAGTAAGCTACTTTGGCTACTTTTGGGGTGCACTAATCCTAAAGCCTATTTTACTTGTTCACCACCCTCTGACAAAGGTAGAATTCTCTAGAAAAGAGGTTGTATAGATGGGATTGAGAGATAGAGGTGCCCCCTTGTGCCACTTGCAGAAGCTGAGGCAGGAAGGTAGACCCAAGCAGAGCTGGCAGGACAGAGTGGGCACAGGGACCCACCCATGTTCCAAGTGCCAATGAAGATGGTGATCATGTCAGGCTCTGGCTGCTCCGAATGCTTGTTCTTCATCTGCTGCAGGAGTTGACAGAAGCCTTCTCTTTTCTGAGGGAGGAAGGACAGACACACTTAGCAGAACCTCCACCTCCCTGCACACTGGCCTCTACAAAGGATGTGGTCAGCTTAAAAAATACTGAGAGGTCTTTGTGTGTGTGTGTGTGTGTGTGTGTGTGTGTGTGTGTGTGTGTAAGTGAGAGAGGCAGCCACCCGGAGAGATGCATTCAAAGCTATGAGTATATGGCTTCTTGGACCCAGCTGTTCCACTGCAAGGTTATGATTTGAAGCAAAAAATGAGGAACTGCACCAAGATACATTAGAGCACTGGAGAATGTTCACAGGTAAGGGACTCACAAATAACTATATATATATAAAACTCTACAGAGTTTTAACATTATGGTGCAGAATTACTTTATCCACAGAGAGGTGGCCACAATACATCATTTTTATAAAAAGCCACTTGGCAAAATGGAATGTGTATCACCATTGCAATTAAAAAAAAAAAGTGTGGGGCATGGCCATGTTCGCCTGTAATTCCAGCACTTGGAAGGCTGAGGTAAGAAGACTGCCATGAGTTCAAGGCCAATCTGTGGTAAATAGTGAGCACCAGGCTAGACAGAACAATATTGCAAAAATCCTGTCTCACGAAAGCCCAAACCAAGGCAAACCATAAAAACAAACAACAACGACGACGATGATGATGGCAATAATCCCTTAAACCGACTGAAGGGGAAGTCAGAATCGGTTAGCAGTGAGGGCTGTGCTGCTTTTCTTTTAAACTTTTAACTATTTTGTTTGCAACTTTTTTTTTTATTCCTGTAAGACTGAATTACTTATTTGGTGAGAGAAATTGTAAAGAAACGGGGCCAGTACAATGGCTGCACAGTGAAGACAGACACTATGCAATGGAGTTCAATCCTCAGGACGCATATGGTAGAGAGGGAAGTAACGCCTGCAGGTTGTCCTCTGACCTCCACACATGCACTGAGGCACAGGCATGCCCCACCTCCAAATAAAATAATTTTTTTTTTAAATAAAACTAAGCAAAGGCCAAAGGGCATGCTAGGAAAAGGGCCTCCCTAATCTCTTACACTTATTTCTCCTATGTTCACAGCGGAGCATGAGACTTCTCTCTCTCTTAGTCTAGAGGGCTGTCGTCAATAGGGTGGCTGGCTTTAAATGAGAACACACAAAATTTCAAGCAGTCCTATGAATGCTTGACTCAGGAAATGGCACTATTTGGAGGTGTGGCTTTGTTGGGATAGGTGTGGCCTTATTGGAGGAAGTGCGTGAGCCTTAAGACCTTCATTCTAGCAGCCTGAAAACTTCTCCCAGTGGCCTTCAGATGAAGGTGTAGAAGTCTCAGCTCCTCCTGCACCATGCCTGCTTAGACACTACCATGTTCCTGCCTTGATGATAATGGACTGAACCTCTGAACCTGTAAGCCAGCCCCAATTAAATGTTGTCCTTACAAGAGTTGTCTTGGTCATGGTGTCTGTTCTCAGCAGTAAAACCCTAACTATGACAAAGTGCCAATATGAAAGGCCGGATGCCTCGTGTCCCTCACTGGTTTCAAAGTCAGCAATTTCATATGATTCAACCTCATCATTGCAAATATCACAGGGGCCCACTCTAAAGATACCAGCTCATCATGACACAACAAGAGCTTCTTTATTGAAACCTGCCTTTAACCAGCGATGGCTCAAGGGTCAGTGTCTCAACCCTACTGAGCTTGCAGCAATGGGACAGAAATAGCCAGTTTGGGACCTATGCTCCTGAAGCCTAGAATGCTGCCTAACCATGTGAACATTCTCTACTTTCTGTACTCTCTTGCCACTGTTCCCGTCAGCTCATGCCTGCCACTGTACCTTCATATTCCCTCCCACGATGAGTGAAAGTAGATGCCTTGGGAACCTGGTGGGGGTTACCTCTATGAGACTGTACTGGGAGCCTTCCCTTAGCTTGTCTCCTGTGTCTGACCCTGTGAGTCAGCCACACATACCAAGCTATGTGCCCTATCTTGTGGGACAGTTCACCATGCCAGGAAACTTGGTAATGTAGAACAGAAGACTCCAGAAACTCACACTTAAGATGGTAGGTGCCTCCCTGCTCCCTGCCAGATTCCTGGCCTGGAACACATACCATATTCCCCATGTTGTTCACATAGCCCAAAACAGACTTCTCTAAACTAATGAAGTAGGTACCTAGAGGCACTGAGAGTTTAGCCGATAAGCGTCCCTTCACCAACATTCCTTCTCGAAGAAGGTATCTAATCTCTGGTCCACCCAGAGAAGTTGGTAGGCAGCCATTTTCCATGACGAACAACCAATAACACTTTGGAAGCAAGGACTGTCTCTTTCATTGAGAACTGCCATGGGGAGCATGGGGAAGGCCTTCACCTACAGAGCCGCAGCTTAAGTCTCCCATAGAAAGTCCATCTGCACCCCTTTGTCGATAAGCTAACCCAGAGTTCCCATTCCCCTGGCCCCCGGCTAGTCCCAGTCCTCAGCCTGTGGGACCCTCCCTGAACTCTGCTTTCAATTCCTCGCAACTCAGCCACACACACCCAGCCCCCCTGTTCCCCCTCATCACGCTGTGTCGCCCATGAACCCCTGACACTTCATTACCGACTTCTCTGTGCAGTTCTCCAGAAGCAACTGGAGGCCCGGAAGTCAGGAAACCCCAACTTCAATCTCCCCTATCTTATATCGCATCTTCCTACCCCCGAACGGTGTCTTGGTGCATCCCTGAAGCCCAGCACCCAATGGCGGTAGCATGGGATAAGCACAGCCAAACTCCTGTGTTTTGCCTCCCTAAGTGGCATGTCCCACACCCCAGAGGTGGGGCAGCATGTGGACCCACACTATCTGTTCTTCTATCCACTTTTAGCGCCTCTGAGCGTGAACAGCAAGGCCTCTGTGTGGTAATCAGCCCATTTGAGGGGACTTCTGAGGTGAGCAATCAAGATGCAGAGACCACACATCTGGATCGGATGAAGCACATCCAGGGGTTTTCTCATGGTCCACAGTACCTCTTCCTCCAGGGATGGTGGAGGTATCTTACTTTGGCAGAGCAGGGCAGAGTTTAAAAACAGAAGTCACAGCCGGGCGTGGTGGCGCACGCCTTTAATCCCAGCACTCGGGAGGCAGAGGCAAGCGGATTTCTGAGTTCGAGGCCAGCCTGGTCTATAAAGTGAGTTCCAGGACAGCCAGGGCTACACAGAGAAACCCTGTCTCGAAAAACCAAAAAAAAAAAAAAAAAAAAAAAACAGAAGTCACAGGGAAGCACTGGTCAGGACTTAAATCCAGAGCTTACCCAAAGGGCTCCTAAATCTCACCAAGAGACACTGTTAATAAAGGCTTCCTGGCCAGCTCAGCACTGGGCCTGAGACAAGGAGTGTCTCCTTGTTCCTGGAAGATAGTACTTGTGATCCTGGGATGCTGGAACTCTGCAAGTCCCAGCTAGCCCAGAGCCTGGTTCTCACCTAGCTATGCTCAGCTTCCCAGGAATGAAAAGGTTGCTGTAGAATGGAGGGAATGATCGCCACCCCTGGCAGCACAGCACAGTCCTCAAGGCCCATGATCCTTTTCACCCCACATTAGATGTCTATTGTCACTTACCTTAGAGTCAGCAAAAACATATTCCTTCCTCAGGATTTTCTCCTTCTCTGTCTCCACCAAAATCACCAACTTGTTTAGAAACTTCTGGGACTTAATGAGCTGCAGGACTTCAGAAAAACAGAAGGTTATGGATTCATGCATGCGCTTCTTTATCCGCTATGTCCAACGTCCATTGCTCTCGAGGCGCCCAAGCCCCAATCTGACCGCCACATACCTGGGCTAAGCCCTGGGGGCTTATTTTAGAGTGTGGTACCCAGAACCAGCTAGAGTTAGCTTTGCTCCACACACCATGAGACAGACTGTCCATCCTTCTCTCCTTCTCCTTCCAGGCCACTTCGCCTCCCCATCTTTTCTCTGCCTTGCTTAATTTGTGAAAAATTCACAGAAAATTTGTAGCTTTCAATTTTTTTTTTTAGATCAAAAACTGAAGGGCTAGAGAGGCGGCTGAGCACTAGGAATACGCACTGCTCTTTCCGAGGACTCGAGTTCAATTCCTAGCACCCACGTCAGGCAGCTCACAACCACCTGGAACTCCAGCTCCAGGCGGCTCCTCTGGTCTCTTGGAGCACCTCACATACCCAGGCGCACACACACACATAATTAAAAATGACAAGGATAAAATTAAAAATGAATCAAATTATTCTTTAAGATTTGTTGTTGTTGGCAATAGTATCTTTCCACTCTGCTCCCTCCAATGTCCTGCCCCCTGAAGGCAACTAATTTCAAGGTTTTTAAAAAAAAGATATATTTATTTTATGTATACGAATACACTGTAGCTGTCAGACACACCGGAAGAGGGTGTCAGATCTCATTATGGATGGTTGTGAGCCACCATGTGGTTGCTGGGAATTGAACTCAGGACCTCTGGAAGAGCAGTCAGTGCTCTTTCTTAACCGCTGTGCCATCTCTCCAGCCCTAATTTCAAGTTTTTCAATGAACTCTTTTAACTTTATCTCATGTTTCTTAAAAAATAAAAACATATATAAAAGGCATGCATGACCACCTGGTTTATTGTTGTCTTTTAGCTACATAAACACTCAATGCTTATGTCACTGTGACCACGACAAGGCTCCTGACAGACCAGTCCTGGTTGTTCTTTTTCCTATGCAACTTAAAACGTTTTCCTGAGTTGGGCCCATGAGCCCTTCCCCTAGCTGAGAAACTATTGGCAGGTGACTGCTGGGGAGAAAAAGTCAAGTTTCTTAAGGATGTAGCTCCAGGTAGTGCGGGTCCCAGGGGATGGTCTCATACCCAGGAGCACATACCAATTTCTGTCTTAGTTAGGGTTTTACTGCTGTGAACAGACACCATGACCAAGGCAACTCTTATAAGGACAACATTTAACTGGGGCTGGCTTTCAGGTTCAGAGGTTACGTATATTATCACCTAAGGCAGGAACACGGCAGCAGCCAGGCAGGCATGGTGCAGGAGGATCGAGTTTTACATCTTCATCTGAAGGCTGCTAGCAGAATACTCACTTCCAAGCAGCTAGGAGTAGGGTATTAAAGCCACACCCACTGTGATGGTACTGACTCCAACAAAGCCACACCTCCTAATAGTGCCACTCCCTGGCCCAAGCATATACAAACCATCACATGGATCAGTGAGAGGACAGGAAGTTGGGAGGAGGGAGGGGGTGAGGGTGGGTCTGAGAGGAGTTAGAGGGAGGAGTATGGGGTGAGTATGGGCAGTATGAGAAAAGGCATATTTTATTAGTCTTTCCTGGGTTTATAACTATACCATGACCATGTTCTTTTCTTTTTTGGTGGTGCGGAGGGTCACACTGCATGCTAAGCTACCCTCCTAACCCCGTGCTATGTGCTTTCAGACTCCCCTCTCATTCCCCACATGACTAAGCACTAAGTGCTTTCCCACAGCCTCTAGGTCAGCTGACTCTGAGGCCTGTTGGAAACCTTCCTTCTTCAGCACCCTGGCATCCACTCCTTTGTCCCTCTTCTTGGACCCTTCTCTCTCTCATTCTGTCTCCCTCTCTCTTTGTTTACACCTTCATTCTGGTAACATCTCTAGTAGCTTTCCAAGATTTTCTAAAACATGTTTGATTTTTTTTTTTTTTTTTTTTTTTTTGGTTTTTCGAGACAGGGTTTCTCTGTATAGTCCTGGCTGTCCTGGAACTCACTTTGTAGACCAGGTTGGCCTCGAACTCAGAAATCCGCCTGCCTCTGCCTCCCGAGTGCTGGGACTAAAGGTGTGCGCCACCACGCCCCGGCTATGTTTGACTTTTAAATGAGCATATATTAACATATCTATTCATTGTAACCTCTTCATTCACTCTTTGATCATTCCATAGTTACTCTTTGTTTCTGTCCTGGTCCCTTTCTTCCCTAATTGTACCCTCTCACTCCTCCCCGCCCCCAGTTCCATCCATTTTTGGTAAACAGTATCATGTTGTTCTTTATGGCTGAGTAATACTCCTCCCATGATGTTCAGGACATTTTCTTCCTTCAGTGTTGGGCACCAAGGTCAGTTCCATAACTTGGCTATCACAAATGTTGCTCTGATAAACAGGGTGTGCCGCCATCACTGACATTGATCCCCTGTCAGTGTGGGACTGACAAAGACTTTTTCCCACTCTGTCTCTTCACTCTGCTAACTGTTTCCCTTGCTGGTCAGAGTTTTTTAATTCTATAAAATCCCATTTGTCATTTTTTGCTATTGGAGTGTTTTTGTTTTGTTTTGTTTGTTGTTGTTTTGTTTTGTTTTGAGAAGCCCTTCCCTGGAGCTAGGCCTACTGGCAGACGCCATAACCAGCACTTGGGAGGTAGAGGCAGGAGGAGGGGGAGTGAGTTCCTTGGCTACCACTTGCCTGACATGCATAGGTCCTTGGGTTTAATTCCTGTGATTACAAAACTAATTAGCTAAACAAACAAATAACCACTTTGAGCACCCTCCTCAAAGTCCCTGGTAGACTTGTCATGACTGACAGAGGTGGGGGCATTGAGTACCTCCATATGACTCTCGTGGGAAAGCTTCCAGACTCTAAGCACCAGGGACCCATTCTGCGTCCCGTGAGTCCTCTGAGAACCCATGGGAACTGGGAATCCCTAATGTATTCTGGATTCTACCTCAATCAGGAAGACCCTTGGCCTTTCCATAGAAGCCAGCGCTGTGAGGCTCCCACTGTTGGAGCTGCCTTCTCTGTGTGCTGAGCACTTGGGACACTCTCAACCCCGACACGCACACATGCATGCAGTGCGATGCTTTTCTGGATTCTTTGGTGAGCTTTTCTCTTTCCCCTCTTTTCTTTTACTAACACTTATTGGTATAAACTCCCTGGGCTGGTACATCAGTGTAGGAAAGCCTGCCGAGTCTGGTGGAGCCCGTCAGGAGACTGCGTGAGGAAACGCACCATCAAGACAAGCCTCAGCCTAGCCTGAACTGCATAATGGGTTTCAGGCAACCGAGGTAGCATTAGACTCTGGCTCAAAAACCCAAACCAAACCACCTTCTAAGAGCTTCCCTCAAGTTTTTACTTTCTGGTTGTTTTTATTTTATTTGGCAGTACTAGGGGCCCACATATGATTGATAAGCACTGGATAACAGAGATGTATCTCCAGCCCTTTAAAATTTTTACTTTGAAAATCTGTTTATTTCTTTTTGGATTTTTGAAACCCGGTTGTATGTTGCCACGGCTGGCTTGAATTCCTGATGCCCTGCCTTTAACCCTTGTACAGAACTCTTCTTTTTTTTGCTTCCCTCTATTAACTCAAAAATATTTTAAATTTAAAATTCTGTTTTGGGGCTGGAGAGGTGGCTCAGTGGTTAAGAGCACTGACTGCTCTTCCAGAGGTCCTGAGTTCAAATCCCAGCAACCACATGGTGGCTCACAACCACCCGTCATGAGATCTGATGCTCTCTTCTGTTGTGTCTGAAGATAGCGACAGTGTACTTATATTATAAATCTTAAAAAAAAATCTATTTTGTTTTGTTTGAGACTACATACATACATCTCTCTACATATTCCTGTCTTTGAATTCCCTATATAGACTAGCCCGTCCTCAAACTTACAGAGATCCCCCTGCCTCTGTCTCCCAAGAGCTGGGATTAAAGGGATTTCTGGCTTTGATTCAAATCTTTATTTTATGTGTACAGATGTTTGCCTGCACATATCTGTGAACTAAATGCACACAGAGCCCTTGGAGGTCAGAGGAGGGCATGTGGTCCCCTAGAACTGGGGTTACAGATGGCTGGGAGTTGTCATGTCATGTCTGTGCTGGAACCAAACCCGGGTCTCCTGAAAGAACGCCCAGTGCCCTTAGCTGCCGGGCCGTCTCTCCATAGGCTCATGTCCTTATTTCACTTTAATCTATGTAACTCATCCCATCGTGTATTTTGTCTTCTCATTCATTTTTGCCTGGTCCCACTCTTCCTTCATGGGTGCAAGCTCATAAGCATAAAGACACAAGATGAGACTTTTCCAGTTAAAGATAGGTTTCATAAAGAAGCCACATACACACACACACACACACACACACACACACACACTCAGCATTGGTCCTTTCCTGTGACACAAGAAGAAACACTGTGTACCCTCACTTGGAGTGTAGGCTGGGAGGCTCAGTGGTTAGGAGAGTATGTATCTCTTGTAGAGGACACCAGTTTGGTTGCCAGTTCCCATGACAAGCAGCTTACAACTGTAATTCCAGCTCTAGAGGATCCAAAGCCTCTTCTGGTCATTTGCATGTATCATTACATGGGTGAGCACACACAGGCAAGTGCATACACACATATGCACATGTATACACACACAAATGTAAATTTATAAAAATAAAAGTGCAAACTTCATTGGTGTTATGATTCCAGTCATGTACCATAACACTCAGTTTGTACTATTTTTCTTTTTCCTTCTTCCCTCCCTCCCTCCTCTCCTACCTCCCCTTCCTCCTTGTTTTTTTAATACAGGGTCTTTATTATGCAGCACTGGCTGGCCTGGGGCTCACTATGTAGATCACACTGGCCTTGAACTCACAGAGACCAGCCTGTTCTGCCTTCTGCGTGCTAGGATTAAAAGGCTGTACCACCATGTGTGGCCTAGCATTATTACTTTTAAAAGCATCTGGGAGAGTACAGTACAAGGCTGTCTGGGAGAGTACAGTACAACCTATGATTTTATTTAACATGTGCTCATTTGTATTTCCTGCTTTCCTAAAACCAATGAGATCTAGATTATGTAAGGAATGCAGTTACCCAGGATCAATGGGTATCAAGACTTGCCTTCGCTATAGAGCGAATTCAACCCTAGCATAGGAAACATGAGCCTCTGCCTTGAAACAAAACAAAACAACCAATGGAAAAAAAAACCCAAAATATCCATCCACAGAAAGCTGTACATAAACACCATGGCACCCAGGAGGCTCTGAAGCATGGGCATGCGGTGGAATGGGTAAATCTATGTAGCACGGGCAGTGCATCACACAGCCATCCCAGTAGCCAGAGCACCCAGCTAGCACCAAACCCTAGCTCTCAGAGCTTCTTGAGAGTTCAGTTTGTTCTAAGTAGCTGTCACCAGTGGCCCTGCTGCAGTGAATCTCTGGACTTATTTGCCCTGTACAAGCAGCATGCACTATTCTAAGCCAACGGCTTCTGGTATAGCCTTCCCGCTCAAACCATCAATCACTCCCCAACTAGACACAGTAAGGCAGAAAGAGCCCTGTCCTGATGATGTAAGCTCAGCTCTGTAATTTCCCTACAGCTTGCTACTCCAGAGTCCAGAGGCTGTCTTTCCTGCTTCCTCTCTTTACCTTCCACCCCCATTCCATTCTGTCCTCACAGAAACATGGGTAGGATAATTGTACCAATGACACACCTCCCGGCAGTGGTCAATTGCACCAAACACTCTCTCCATGCCAGGCATCACACATTTTGATATTCATTCTTTTAAGCCTTGTAGCAACATGCAACCGAGGACCAGAATGGGCACCAAAGCAAGTCACAGTGACTGAGCTGGGAACTCAGTTCTTGACTTCTAATACCTCCTGTGCTATTTTTACTGATGGAGCTGAGGACCCAGTACCCCAAAATATAGCACCCTGACAAGAAGGATGAGGAGGGAGAAAGGATTTTCTGGTCTTCCTCTAAGCTGGAGATAAAACCCTCATGTGACAAGTATGCTCTCTGTTCCCAAAGGGAAGGCATCTATTGCCAAGGACAAACAAGACTGAGAGGAGTCTGAGCTTACGGGCCTGGCCAAGCTCTTCCCATTGCCCTAAACTTAGCCCCCAGCCCCTCTCTGCTATCACTTTCTAGCTTCCTACCTTTCCCAAATCTGGCTGCAGCACTCTGCTTAGCCATCCTCCTGGTCCTGCTTTCCCTGTAAGGGTTTCCACGTCAGGAGACTTACATGTGATCAATCCATTCTCCTTTCTTTTGGTAATCTGTCCTGGCTTCTGCCACGAACTCAAAATGCAAGAGGAAAAAGAGCCCTTTTCTTCCCCAGTGCTGAGGTGTAGAATCAACAGGTCCCCTTTTAGCCCCTGCCTGGGCATTTTCTCACTCAGCTTAGAGGGGTGAGGAGATGGGCAAGTTGCTCTCCTAAGCATGCAATCTCCACCTGACATCTGTTGTCTTCATCCCCATTTTACAGATGGAGACTGGAGGCCCAGAGAGGGTAGGTTACACAGGTGGCAGGAGGTAGAACCTAAATTTGAAGGTGGGCTTGTCAAACCCCATATGGAGATGAGCATTCACCCAGGGCTACCCTCAGAACCACCTGCATCCATAACTCAACAGCACCAAGGTCTAGCCTAAAACTTCTTGCTTGGGAGTTTTTCCAAAGTCCTCTTCAGGAGGTTAGGTCGTTCAACATTCCCATTGCCCTCCTGTTCCATTCCACACTGCCCCCACACCTATTTCTGTCCTTTAAGATCCTGTCACTCCACCTTAGGCACTCTCTGGGAGACTTTCCCCTCAGGCACCTGTCCAACCGGTAGCTTTGAAACCTGGGTTCTCAGCTCACAAGCTCATTGCTTAAAAGGGCCAGCCTCCTCTGTCCATTCTCTCTTCCCAAAGGATCTTTACCTATCATGAGGTTCTGATTTCTTCAAAGCTTCTGAGTAGCTGAAACCACTGTATTGGTAGATTTAGCTGAGAATTATTCACCCTCAATGCACCAGCATACAAATTGCATGTGGGCAGGGACCATATGGGTGGCTTGCTTCTCTGGATGCTGCTCTGCCCACAGCAGCTTCTCCGCCAGCTGTCATGGGGAACTTTCCTGCTGTGTGTACAAATACTGGACAGTACAACAGACAGGAGAGCTGCAGTGGCTCAGCAGCGTCCATGACGAGAGCTGGTGGAATGGAAGCTGGGTGTTGGGCTGTCCCTTGTGTCGTTCAATCTCTCTCATCCCTGAGAACTGGAAACTGAGGCTCAGAGAGAGATGAGTCAAGGTCCCCCAGCTGCCAAGTGACAGAGCGGCGGTGTGAGTTTGGACCATTTAGACGCAGGCTTCATATACTTTAGCTCCACAGGGTTAGTGATTTGCTATGGGTGGTAACCCAGCAGCTCTGCCAGCAATACCATAAGTACAGGGCCTGTCCCAGCACAGTGAGGTAACTGCATGCTTGCAGGGAAGCGAAGGACAGTCACACAGATCCATGAAATCACCGTGTATACACAGGACTCCTATGGGGCAGTTGTGACAAATAAATTTATAATCTCATTTTCAGGGGTGGTAAGGAGTGCCCTTGTGTCAGGAAAAGACTTCCATAGGCAGGGAGAGGCTTGGGGAGCACCCATGGACAGGGACTACCCTGTAAAGGGGGTGGGACTGGCTTTTGCTGACAGTCACTGAGGTGGTTTGAATGAGAATGGCTCCCATAGACTCATATATTTGAATGTTTGGTTTTCAACTGCTGGAACTGTTTAGGAAGGATTGGGAGGTGTGGCCTTGTTGGGGGAGATGTGGCACTGGGGGCGGGGCTTTGTGATTTCAGAAGCTGACGGCATTTCTAGTTTGCCCTCTTTGCTTTATGCTTGTGAACCAAGACGTAGTTTCTCAGCTACTGATCCAGCGCCACACTCACCTGTCTGGTACCATGCTCCCATTGTGATGGTCATGGACTCTAACCTCCTGGAGCTGTGAGTCCCACATCAAACACTTTATTTTGTAAGTGGTCTTGGTCATGGTGTTTTGTCATAGCAATAGAAAAGTAACTAAGACAGTCGCTGTTGACATCTAGTCACTGGTCATTCATAAGAGCTCTCACACGGGAACCAGAACATGGGGTGTGTGTTGCAGGGTTGGGGTGGGTGGCTTACTTTTTTTGTGGCTGTAGAACTTGTCCTCAGAACCATCCTTGGACTTCTTAACGATCAGTTTCCCAGACTCAACGTCCACTTTGAGATGCATTTTCTGAGGAATGCCCAGGGACTCTGACTTCACCTTCAGAGCGTAAGATATGCAGTCAGTGGCTGGCTTTGGTAATGCCAACTCTGATTTATCTACATGGCTGGGGAACCCTGGGTATATGTCCCGGGTGAGGCTATCTGGCTTGCTATTCCCAGGCCTTTCCCACCCTGGCCTGATAACACCCCTATATTCCATAGCATGCTGGAAAAATGGCTGGCACCTCGACTGAGCCCAGCTCGCCCATGTGTAACCCAGCTGCTCCACCAACAGATCTGGTGGAGGAAACAGATGAACTGTTGGGAAATGGTTCATTCACTGATGAATTTGACAACACTTATTAATCTGATGTGTCATCTACTTCTGGAAAGAATCTTAGCAATAGATTCACACTCTGGGGCCTTGTTACAACCGCTAATTGAACATCGACTGGTAATAATTAGAAATAAGATTCCTACGCAGACATGTTTAGAAAATGAAAAATCTAAGCTGGGTGTGGTGGAAGTTTTAGGTAGACTCAAGAGGAGGCTATTTGGGGGTCCTATCCCATGAAAACAAAAATAAAAACAAACAAAAAAGCCCCCCTAAAGCCAGGAGCAATAGAGAAGTCAGGCAAGATGGTTTTGTGGGAAAAAGGAATCTGCCACCAAGCCTGGTGACCTGGAGTCAATCTTTTGGGACCCACATGGTAGGAGAGATCCACTCTTGCAAGCTGTCATTTTCCTTCCTATTCTCTCTCTCTCTCTCTCTCTCTCTCTCACTCACTCAGCACACACACGATAGATAGACAGACAGACAGATAGATAGATGATAGATAAATGTGAAATTAAAAAAAAAAAACAAGGTGGTAAGAAGAAATGGAAATCTGCTTTTTTGTGAGACTCCTCTCAGGGATGAAGAGGGCTTTGGGGTGGGCAGTGGGATGTCTCATAAAGGCAGGACCAACTTGGGCTGGAAGTACAAGAATCATGGGGGTCCATTAAGAAAAATACACCTGGGCTGGCGAGATGGCTCAGTGGGTAAGAGCACTGACTGCTCTTCCAGAGGTCCTGAGTTCAAATCCCAGCAACCACACGGTGGCTCACAACCATCTGTAATGAGATCTGGCGCCCTCTTCTGGTTTATCTGAAGTCAGCTACAGTGTACTTATATATAATAATAAATAAACCTTTGAAAGAAAGAGAGAAAGAGAGAAAGAGAAAGAGAAAGAAAGAACCATCATTCTAGGTCTCCACCTAAGCCAGTCATTTTTAAGGAAATCATAAGAATTTTTTTCTCCCCCAAAAACCAAGAAACAAAAAACTATAAAGCTGGGCGGTGGTGGCGCACGCCTTTAATCCCAGCACTCGGGAGGCAGAGACAGGCGGATTTCTGAGTTCAAGGCCAGCCTGGTCTACAAAGTGAGTTCCAGGACAGCCAGGGCTACACAGAGAAACCCTGTCTCGAAAAAACAAACAAACAAAAAAACCAAAACAAAAAGAATTGTTTTCTCTCACTGTCCCTGTATCAGACACTATTTTATAGGCAACATGTGGCCCTCAGTTTGATGTCACTTCTTTCTTTCTTTCTTTCTTTCTTTTTTTTTTAAGATTTATTTATTTATTATATGTAAGTACACTGTAGCTGTCTTCAGACACTCCAGAAGAGGGCGCCAGAACTCGTTACAGATGGTTGTGAGCCACCATGTGGTTGCTGGGATTTGAACTCTGGACCTTCAGAAGAGCAGTCGGGTGCTCTTACCCACTGAGCCATCTCACCAGCCCGATGTCACTTCTTTCTATTTTAAGGGGGTTCATACCATCTTGGACCAATGGGGAGCTCTTTCTTTGCAGCCTCCCATGAAGGGTAATTCACTGATGCATCTAGGCAGCGATTTTAATGTTTATCCACTGCCCCAGCGAGGTGGCTTCCCTGACTACTATTCTCTACCATTGAGTTTCTTGCTCCTCACAGCCCAAGTCAAAAGCACTCTCTTCACAAGAACCAATGGCCAAATACTGCTCCAGAGTCACTCACCTCAAAGGTGACCGGAGGGATAAGGGAACGCCTGTTGGTAGATTCTGAGCCCTCATGCAGCAAGGACTTGACCTGTGGACAGCAGGAATATCAGAGAGTCATAGGAATGCAGAACCTGGGACTTGGACACTCAGTGCAAATAGGGGACTACAGAGAAATCAGGAGCCGCTACAGGACACCTGTGAGTACCTTATCTTCAATGGAAGAGAGCAGACTTGTCAATTGGCTGAGTTTGGCAACCATGGTGATAGGACTGGCCTCTCCGGGCACCTGGGTAATGAAAATGAGAACAAGGTCTGTCTGAGGGTGAGCTGTGGGGTGGGCACTGGATACCTTCCTTGTTGGTCCTCTTTCCATCTTCTACCTTCCAGTACCTATCACCCTGTCTGTAGACAAGGACATGATGGGGTGTGTATGTATGTGCACCCCAAATTCCTCATGGCCAAAAAACTAGATCTTCACTTCTTCCCTCTAAATCCACCTCACCCACAATGCTTCTCACCCCACCTACACAGTCCTTAAAATCTCTGGGGCCGTCCTCGATCATCACCTTCCCGCCCTCCTACATCGCCTGAGCTGCTGATGTTCTTGTTCGCCTTCCAAAATATACCCATCCCCACAGCTTAAAACCCTCACTGGTCTCTTCCCACGGCAGGCTGAACCACAGGCAAGCTCCAAAGCCTGTCTCTGGAGGTGCTACAGGCTTAGATGCTCTACTCTGAGCCATTTTCCTCCTCACTTTCTGGTCTTCCTCCAGCTACCCTTGCTGAGGAGTACCCAGAGGCTTGGGTTTCATCTGGGAAGGACGCTCTGCCATCTAGATCTCAGATCCCATCAAGAGCTGCTCCCCGACTACCGCAGCTCAGACAAGCCCTTCGTTGTCTCTGTCAAATCACCCTGCAGTGGTCTGTATCATTTGTGAGTTGTGTGTAAAATTCCCCTGATAGAATGTGGACTCCATGACAGTTGAAACCACCATACTGTGTTCAGTGTTTTAACCCTGGTGTTTGGCCAATAAAGATACTTAAAGGACCTGTTTGGTGGAGATTACAGCTCAGAACCCTATAGTTACTTGTCTAAAGACAAATAGCTAATAAATTGCTAAACCAGACTGGGACTGGTACCCACATATGCTGGACCTGACTCCAACCATATATTTATAGATTTATGCAAGGCTGAAGCATGGGCTGCATGAGTGAAGGTCCCAAGTACAATCGCAAGCAACGAAGAAAGAAAGGTCAAAACAAAGCTAGACTCTACAATATCTACCTTACCATGGGCATGCTTTCCTGCTGGAGAGGTGGAGCTAACCAGCTAACCACCCTTACCTAAGGATGTAAGATGAACAAACTTGAAGTGTATATAACTAACTTGAACAGTAGCCCTTTATCCCAGCCCTTGCTTATGCATGGGCTTACAGGCCTGTACTGTCAAACACGGCCTTGGCTACACTGTTGAAAGGGTTTTGCAGGCCCGACCCAGGGCACCTGCCCTCCCTTGGCCAGCAACTATTTTGACTGTTGTGTTTCTTTTGAACCTCTCTAGCAGCACTTCTCTGCACTCCCCAAGGAAAGGGGCTCTACAGCGGCAAGAGTCAGTGCCCTTTCAAGATGCCAGGCATACTGGGCATATCTGTTCCTTTTCTCCTCGTGTAGGGTAGGAAATTACTACATGACAAGGGAAGGAAGAACTCTGGAGATGTCACTCTGAACTCAGGCCTGGGGCCAGTTTTCTTTCCTCTACCCCTTGTAGCAGGTCAGCCCCCTGGACTGTGAGATCTGAAGGCCTATCAAGATAAGACATTCTTGGGGGACTAACAGATAGCTTAGTGGTTAAGAGCACTTTCCAGTTTTCCAGAGGACTTGAGTTCAGTTCGCAACACCCACTGGACAGCTTACAACTGCCTGGAACTCCGGTTTCTGGGGGTCCAAAACCCTCTCCGGAGTTCTGTGGACATCTGCACACATTATACTCTGTCTGTCTGTCTGTCTGTCTGTCTTTCTCTCTCCAAACAAGGAGAGCTGCATGTGGTGGTGCATGCTTTTATTTCCAGCACTGAGGAAGCAGAGGCAGGAGGATCTCTGTGAGTTTAAAAAAAGAAAAGAGAGAGAGAGAGAGAGAAAACAATATTCTCTGCTTTATGGGAAGTTAGGAAATGAGACCTGAATTTTACTACTGGTAGAGGTTGCCACTCTGTTCTGTGTCATACTGCCCCTTGGACTTACCCTGGCCACTGCAGGCCCAACTCTGGAGACCTGGTCTCTCTCCTCACCTACTTCAAAGACTTGGGGTATCCTCTTCCATTCAAGCCACTTGAACGCTGGTGTCTGGCAGCATCTGTGGTGCCTGCACTACATTTGCTTTTACTTTCTTAGAAATTAACCCATCCTTCACTTCAAAGGCAGCAAAGAGCCAGTTTCCCCGGGCTGATGCATATTTTTAGTTGTATAAATAGAACACAAATACATTTTCCCTGTGAAATCTTTGTGGGAGACCAAAATAGGCCACCTCTAAATATTCTTCTCTGGCATATTTTGAGATGGCTATTCAGAGCAACCTTAGATAGAAACAGCTCTGAGAAGCTGTCCTTTTGTAAAACAGATTATATCCAGCTCCATGAGTCAGTCAAAGGTGGTGGAGACGAGGGTCTCTGTCTGCCCTCTCCTCCTCTGACTTTTCTGGCACTAAGCAAGTTCATGTGCCCAGGACCCTTAGAGCAGGAAGACACTAGTGTGGCACGTCACCTATTTGGTTTCCCTCTTTACTTTTTTTTTTTTTTTTTTTAAATCAGAATCTTGCTATGTTGTCCATACTGGCCTAGAATTTCTGGGTTCAAGTAATCCCCCTGCCTCAGTCTTCTGAAGGAGCAGGATTGCAGCAGGTACTACCTCATACATTGACATCTATTGACGAGGCTGCTAGAAAGACAACCTATCCTTCCAGGAAATTTCCTTCCTCACACCTCCAAGAGCTGCATGGTCACTCCAATATGCTAGGCTCTAAGCCCCTGTCTACTCCTTTTGCCTCAGGGTGGTTTTGAAGTTGTCATCACAGGGGTTTTCTCTGTGTTGCACGGTTGTGTGACACACCCACTTGTGTACATAACCCACTGTCAGTTTGCTCAAGCTCCTTGGTGGGCCCAAGCTCTCCCAGCCCACTGGCTACATGCTGGTGGGTTGACATCCTCCTGGCTTGGACCCTCATCCTCACATGGCTCTGCAACATGTTGTCTCCACGCAGCAAGTGGGAGCTGGAAGCTCATTCTACAGCAGAGACCCAGGCAGAATCCTGGGCCTTACTTGATTGTGCCACATTTTGCCATCTTTGGCCATGCAGCAGATTTCCTGTCTCTGTTTTCAGGGACACAACATCAGTACCTACCCTCACTGATGCCTCTCGGTGCCCATGTAGTCCCTGAGACAGCTCCCCACACAGAGGAACACTTGAAGGGTGCAGTCAGCTTTTCTTTTTTTCTTTCTGATTCTTCTCTTATACAATACATCCCAACTGCCGTCTCTCTTCCTTTCATTCCTCCCAACCATCCCCCACCTCCCCTCTCTCCCAGATCTACTCTATCCCCATTTCCCTTCAGAAAACAGCACCCATCTTTTCTACACAGATCTCCTGCCCTTCAGAAAATCTGTCTCCACTCTCACCAGCGAGGAATGGAGTCCTATGAACGTCCCTGTTCCTCCCAACATCAAAATTACCAGAGGTAGTCAGCATTTCTCCTGATAAGCAAAAGAGGAGTTGGACAGCACTTCCTGGTACCCATGGGGCAGGTGAATATCTTTCCTCATGTATATGGTCTATTTCCTACCTAATGTCTGAGAGCAGCTTGATGTATAGCCTTCCCCCCATTCAGAGACTAGGGTAAAGGAGCTGGGGGGCGGGGGGCGGGGAGGCTCAACTGAAAATGTGCCTGCCATGCGAACATGGGAACCTGAGTTTGGAGCTTCCGCATCCAGGAAAAACTGGGCTTGGTGGCAGGTGTCCCGAACTCCAGCACTGGGAGTGGAAGTGGGTTAGGGATGGAATGAGGATTTGACCTTAAAATGCATCAGCTGGCCAGCCAATGTGAATCTAGATGAGCTCCAGGTTCTGTGAGTCTAGATGCTATCTCAGAAGACAAAGTAGAGGACCAGTAAGATGGCTCTTAGGTAAAGGTTACAGCCCAGGCCTGGGGGCTGGAGTGTGGTCCTGGAACTCAAGTGACAGAAGGAGAGAACTGACTCCTGCAAGTCTACTTTCATACCTGTGCTGTTACATGCTCATGAGTGGATGCATGCGTACAATGAAACAAACAAACAAATAAACAAATAATACAATGTAATAAAAAGGGTAAGATGAGAAGAGAGCAGCTGACATTGGCCTCTGGCTTTCACATGCAAGTATGCGTACATGCGTATATACATATATTCATATATAAGTACCAAACACAGGAGCGCACTCAGCACTCCCCTTCCACACACAATAGGCATAAGCCAGATGTGTTGGCTCAGGCCTATAATCCTAGCACTTTGGAGGCTAAGGCAGAAAATGGTGAGCTGGAGGCCAACTTCCCCAAATCAACGGCATACATTTACAGCAGGTGTTGTTGGTGTTTTTGGAGAATTCTGCTCTCTGACCCCTAGACCATGTTGTTCTCTCTCTCTTTCCTTCTTTCTTTCTTTCTTTCTTTCTTTCTTTCTTTCTTTTTTTTTTTTTTTTTTTGGTTTTTCGAGACAGGGTTTCTCTGTATAGAGAAACCTGTGTAGCCCTGGCTGTCCTTGAACTCAGAAATCCGCCTGCCTCTGCCTCCCAAGTGCTGGGATTAAAGGCGTGTGCCACCACACCCTGGCTACAAGTTCTCGCTTTTAACAATGCCATAACATAAGGATCTAGGTCCCTTCCCTTATTTGATTTTAAATTTACTGAAGGCACTAAAAAAAATATAGCTAGATCTATGCTTCATTCGGCCCTTATCTCCTGCCCCCGCTGTGAGCAGCTATGGAGGAGGGGCACCACCATCTTGCAGTCCCAGGGATTAAGTGTCTGAAGAACCCTCATGTTTTCCTTGCCTTTCCGTTTCTGAGGAGAAATGATGGGAATGGCCCTGCTCGCCTCCTCCTCCAACACCAGGCAATTTGTCTGATGGGTGAAACTGTCTGAAGTCAGGAGCTGATGCCAGGAAATGCCTTCACAAAAGGGCATGGAGTCTATCCTCACCATCCACCGTGTCCCCCACCCCACCCTGATGTTTATATTAGACTAGCCAACGTGAGGAGGCGGTGCGTCTGTCTGCCTTCAGAGTCCCTCCTATAGCAATTGCATCTTTCCAAATCCAAACCCCTTACCTGAGGTCGTGGGCGAAGGCCTGGGGACAGCTGTTGGTCAAACAACCTCTGCAGAGACTCCAGGGATGGCAGAGTCCGGATGACTTCCCTGGGAGCAGAGGTTCAAGGTGAAGTTCAACTACTAGTGGGAACTAGAAACACTCCAGGCAATTCAGGTCCTAACAGCAGATAGGCCACACCCCAGTGGTGAATCCTGTAACCCTTCCCTGAAGGACAAGCCCGGGCAAAGATCAGTCGGCCTGTCAGCCTGGCCCAGACCCCGACCCTTTTCAATCTGTATCCGAGCATAATCCATTTAGCACTGTGTAGCCTGTAGAATCTGTTTTCAATCTGGAAACGCAAACTGCTATAAAATTACTTAGGAGCATGCTTCTTAACCTTCAGTGTTTGTAGGACACACACACAGATGCAAATGCATGGGTTTCACGAAGATTTGGTCTGGAGAGCCAAATATTTTATTCATTTACTTATTTATGTGTGTGTGTGGTGTGTGTGTGTGTGTGTATGTATGTGGGTGATGTGTGTGTGGTGTGTGTGTGTGTGTGGTGTGTGTGTATGTGTGTGTGTATGTGGTGTGTGTGGTGTGTGGATGTGTGTGTATGTATGTGTGTGCACATGCACGTAGGGGTTTGAGGTTGACATTAGGTGTCTTTCTCCATCACACTTTATGTTATGAAGGTAGGGTTTCTTGATGAACCCAGAGCTGGCCGGTTCAGCTAGTCTGTCCAGCCCAGATCACTTCTGGGATTCTAAGTCTCCAGGGATTCCCTGTCTTTGCTTCCAGCACGCATGCTAGTATCATAGGCAAGCCACCACGTCCAGCCAGCCTTTATATGGTAATTGGGGATCTGAACCCTGGTCCTTAGGCTTGTGCAGCTAGAACTTTGCCCACTGAGCCATCCCCCCCAGCCTCCTGGAAGCACATTGAAAACTTGCAACAATGAAATGTTACTCATTAGCAGATTAAGCATATATATATATATATATATATATATACATATATACATATATGTATACATATATGTGTGTGTATATATATGTATATATATGTATATAATACAAGATAGGAATTTGAGTGGGTAGAGGGGATTTGGGAGGAGTTGGGGGGGGAGTATGGGGCATGTGGTGATTTAAATACAGTAGTCACATAGGAAATTCTTTTTAAAATGATAAAGGAAGCTGGAAGTGATGGCTGATGCCGTTAAATCCCAGCACTCAGGAGGCAGAGGCAGAGACAGATCTCCAAGTTCCAGGACAGCCAGGACCACACAGAGAAACCCAGTCTTGGGGGTAGGGGAAAGATAAAATAAAAAATTCAAATTTGGGGTGCTGGGTGGGGTTCCCTGTGTTCAGATTCAGCGCTCCTGGCAGCTAAGGAGTGTCAAGCCTGTTGATAGTTTCAGAATTAGTTTTTATGGATTCTCTATTTCTCTTTCTGTTATTGTCAGAGAGCCTTTAAAGCATAGTGGGGAATTTTAAGTTTGGGTTTTCATTCATATACATATATGAATATATATCCACAAAACAAAACAAAACAAAAAACTGTCCTTGCTTTTACATATTTAACATTGTAAAGTTTTCAAAATAAGCTGCCAAGAGATATTCCCAAATCAATGTCTAGAAGTTTGGGTTACTCTGAGATCTTTGCTATTATAAATAGTGTTCTGAACACAGTTGTTCCTATAGCCTTTCCTTTCTTATTTCCAATTATAAAACTGGGAGAGTCATGACTGAGGCTTTATTCCAACATTAACACGCCTGGTGACAGCACTGGTGGCCAGGCTGCCGGTGCTGCTACACATCTTGACTGCCTTCTGAATGGTCTCCCTCTGCCCCTCCCCCAGGGTCTCATGGGGCCCAGGCCAGCCTCATGCTTGATATGTAGCTTTGGATGACCTTGAGTTCCGGATCCTTTTGCCTGCATTTGCCAATGTAAGACTCCGGGGTGTCTTAGCTTTCCGCGAAGTGGAGCTGGGATGGATGCAAAAAGCAAGAGGAATTTATTGTTCCAGTGTAGTGGGGTGGTCCCAGACCTGAAGGGGAGGGGGTAACCCCTGGTACCCCTTCAAAGAGTTTTTATACCGTTTCCAGGGGCAGATAGAGCATCAGCAACTAGGCACAATATGATTGGCGGAACAGTGCATCCTTTAAACTGATTGGTCTTTAGGGAATGAGGTGACAAGGACTTCCCTAGTCTGGAGGTGGGCAATAGTCTGTCCCCACCCCGCAGGTCCGTTCCTGCCAGTGGTCTGAGAAATGTTAATTAGCCTCTCCCTTCCGGAGCGTTTCATGACTTTCCCAAAGTTCCCGAGCTGACCTCTTCACCAAATGCTAGGATTACAGGTTTGCAGGGCCACAAGTGATCTAAAGGCATTTGGTATGAAACTCAAGGATTTGCGTATATATGCAGTGCATGCACGCTACCGCTGAATTTTCTCTTTTTAATGTCCATAATAACATCACACTCTAGGCCCGAGTGGGGTCCTGAGTGGGCTTCTATGTTAACTTCTATGCCTTTAAGTGTCTTTCTGTGCTTTATTTCTCCTGTATTTCACTTTAAATAAACTGCCCATCTCGAGCTTTTTGTTAGGAATTTCGTCATTTCCATGTGCTGCTATAAAGTTTACTTATTGATCTGCCTTTTATTTAATCTAGGCACTGTGCTCTTTTGCATTATTACATTGTTTTTGTTCTAGATGGATTAGATAGCATTATAAAGTGACTTATAATTTTTTATTCTCCTATTATCCGTTCTTTAGTAATTCCTTGTATAGTATGGGTAGAAATATATTAGTAGTATTTACTTGGAAGCAATTATTTGCTCATTAAAAGTTTCTTTGTGGGGCTGAAGAGATGGCTCAGCGGTTAAGAGCACTGACTGCTTTTCCAGAGGTCCTGAGTTCAATTCCCAGCAACCACATGGTGGCTCACAACCATCTGTAATGGGATCTGATGCCCTCTTCTGGGATGTCTGAAGACAGCAACAGTGTACTCATATACATGAAATAAATAATATTTAAAAAAAAAGAGGAAAAAGTTTCTCTCTCTCTCTCTCTCTCTCTCTCTCTCTCTGTGTGTGTGTGTGTGTGTGTGTGGTGTATGTATGCACATGTGCCTGGGTAGAGGCCAGAGGAAGAGGTCAGGCGTATGGCTCTATCCTCTGTGCCTTATTCCCTTGAGACAGGGTCTTCATTGAACTTGGCCAGTCAGCCCCAGCGATCCTCCCTTTTGTCTACTTCAGTGCTGGGATTATGGGTGAGTTTTTTTAAAGCCGGGTATAGTGACGCATGCTTATAAACTAAACATTGTGGTGACTAAGGCAAGAGAAGAGTGGGGTCAAGTTGGGATGAGCTAAGTATTGAGACCCTGTCTCAAAAAGGAAGGAAGGAAATTTTAAAAATGAGGAAAAGGTGGCTGGAGGTAAAAGCCATCAGTTAAGAGCTGGCTGTTCTTGCAGAGAACTCAGTTCAACTCTGAATGCCCATGTGGAGTGGCTCCCAACAGCCTATCAATCACTCCAGCTCCAGAGAATCTGTGGCATTCTTCTGGTCTCTGTGGGTTCATACATGCACACAGTGCACGCACATACAGATAAGGAGGCATGCACATGTACACACAGAGAAAAATAAATTAAAACATAAAAACAATAAAATGCAGATTTTTGCCTATTTATCTATGTAAATGATTCCATTATTTAAACATACTTTTAAATGTTCTGTTTTATATACGTGAGTATATGTGTGTGCACTATGTGTAAAACTTGTGTCCACAGAGGTGAGAAAAGGACACACCCGGTCCCTGGAACTGTCCCTGTGCGTGCTAGGAACCCAACCCAGGTCCTCTGCAAGATCAGCAAATGCTCTTATTTTATTTTTTTATTTTATTTATTTATTTGTTTATTTTTTTGGTTTTTCGAGACAGGGTTTCTCTGTATAACCCTGGCTGTCCTGGAACTCACTCTGTAGACCAGGCTGGCCTCGAACTCAGAAATCCGCCTGCCTCTGCCTCCCGAGTGCTGGGATTAAAGGCGTGCGCCACCACGCCCAGCCAGCAAATGCTCTTAAGTGCTGAGTTATTTCTCCAGCCCGTGCATGCCTTCGTGAGTTTAATCAGTCACTACATTACAGTGTTCTGTATGTTGATTTGTCTGTTAGTTCTCAGAACAGGGTACGGAGGAGACCCTCAGTCAGTGCTTGCTAGAAAGTCAGTGAACAGATGAACTCGAGAATGCACCTGTCCTGTTTAATCAAAGCACGTTTAACACTTGATTTATGTGGAATGCACCTGCAGAGATGACTGGGGAACGGAAAACAGTTTGTTCCATCTACACACCGAGTCCCCACCTGATCTATAAAAGTGAAGAGATGTGTGCAGGCAGGTGAAGAACATTCCGGTCTCTTGAACAACCTGAGGTTCATTATTCAGCAATGAGAGAGATGGAAGCTTTTAACACTGACTTAATGTGCCAAAGAGTCAGGCACATCAGAGGCTGCTGTCACCATAGTGATGAGGTGAGGCAGGTGCTGGGGAACTAGTTGTTGGGGGGAGCTGTGGAAGGGTCTGACAGAGCTTAGCAAGGACACGGCAAAGGTCAGGACCTGTGTCCAGACAGAAAAAAACAGCTTCTTATGAGCTGTCACAAAATGATACATGTATACTTTTAAAGAAAGGGCCCTTTGTGTGTATTTTCCCTCAGTGATAAATGATTTGCAACAACAGAACAACAACAAAATACCACAGAGACCTATAAAAATGACAGCCCTGCTTCCAGCCGCTGTACAAGAACATCCTTTGAGAAAAACAGTTCTCATTGAAACAAATGACTAGCAGGCCAATCTGACAATTGGTCGATTTGTCAAAGAAATTATTTGTCACATTTACCCAATGCACTGCCTGTGCCTTTAAGAGCCTTTAAATAGAATGGCAAATTAGATTACCTGAATATTAACCAAGCTAAGATTGGTAGAGCACCAGAGAACTGGAAACTGCTCTAAGTGCTCACATACCAAAACGTAAATTGGCGCAGGCCGGCTGCAAGCCCTCACCCACGTGAAACGCTTCCCACATTTGTGAGGGGTTTGCTTCTTCGTTACTCGGATGGCTCTCAGTTTCTTCCCAGTGTAATCTTTCATATTCTTTGCCAATTCTTTACACTGTAGACCAACCGGTACAATAAAAGTGTAGTTATGGGGTTTTCTCTGTTTGTGAGACAGGGTCTCTCTGTCCTGGAACTCATTATATAGACCAGGTTGGTCTCAAAGTCAATAGAGATATGCCAGCCTCTGCCTCCCAAGTTCTGGAATTAAAGGCATGTGCCACTATGCCCAGCTCCAACCACAGTGTGTTTATGTTTGTAGTTTATTTTAAGATTAGTGTAATTCAAAATGTACAATCAAAATAATTTTTAAAAATCCTAAGTTGTGGCCTCCCTTCCCCCAGCCTGGAACCTGCTTGCTCAAGGGTGGAGCTACCTGCTCATTCGTCCTGCCACGCCTACTGCTGGAACCTGCCTTTGCTGCCTGGAGGCACACACGTGTTCGTCCTGCTACTGGACCCTGAGTTACTTGGCGGGATATTGGGTTCCCTCCCCCTTCCTTTATAACTGAGTGTCTGAAAATAGTAAAATTGAGCTTTGATCAGAATGTTTGTTGTCTTAGCTCCATTCTTTCTTCCGCCCCGTCTAGATTCCTCTTTTCAGATCGAACTGCCATTCTCAGTTGAACCGTTCGTGTTGTGGACTGCGGGCAGGCCGCAACACTAAGTGTTACCCATTGGTCAGTCATTCAATAACTTTGGCACTGGAGAATTGATGTTAGCTTGCTTTAAACATTGCCATCATCGGAAGACTTGAGCCATCAGCACCCACACACAAAGCAAATTTAATTTATTTCCTGCCAGAGCCTTTATGTGTTGGCTGGATGTGGGGGCTGTAGCAAGGAGGAAGAGTAGCTGCAGCCTGGAGGGCTTGGACTGCTGAGACGGCTCAGCCGGTAAGAAGGCTCCTGTGTGAGTCTGTCCTCTGTCCTACACACAGGTATCATAGCACATACATGTCTCCCCACACCAAATCACCACAGTGGCACATATATATCCCCCTACCCCCAGCACATGCGTGTTCCCCTGACACATATGCATATGTTTCCCCACAGGACACGTGTGTCCCCATACACACCATGGCACATGAGTGTCCCCCCACACACAAATTATATATATATATATATATATATATATATATATATATATACCAAGCCCCAACACAAATGAGATGGCAGTGTCTTCCACCTTTTTTTTTAAACAGAGAAACTGCCTCTAATTAATTTGAGTTAAACACAAACAACAAGAAAACATTACAGAATAGGCACATGTATTTAGCACACACGAGGCCCTACATCCCCAGCATGCATACATCCCAGCATGCATACATACGTCCCCCCCCCCAATACCCTAAAAGGAATAAACAAATGATCAACTTTCCCAGCTCAGTTAGAGCTCAGATTCTATGAGAACAAGAGCTTCCAACAAGCATGGAACATTCCAGACTCCACCCGGGCCAATTACTGTGAGTGCTGCAGAGACATCTGGACAGAGAGGGGACCCAGGGTCACTCTGATGAGCACTTTCTCTTGCTGTGGCCATCCTCCTGGGTGGGTAGGGGTTCCCATTACCCATGAAGCTCCCCCACCCCTCTCTCAGGGGTCTCCATTACCCATGGAGTTCCTTGCAGAGCAGTGAAGTCAGCTTCTTCAGGTGAGGAAGGTTGCTGGAGCCTGTCTTCAAAAAGTCAGAATCCAGGAGGAGCTGAGTGCTCAGATAATCCTGGATGGCTTTCAGGTGCTCCTCGGGGAGCCTGAGAAACAAAGAAATAATGGAAGTCCCCTCAGGTGGGACTGACTGCAGAGCAGAGGAATTGATCTAAGCCAGGTAGAGGCCATGGAGTACGTACCTCTTAGGATGAGAACACTTTTGGGTACTGTTGGAGGGGTGATTGGGCTGGGAAATGGTCATTCTTTTTGTTTGTTTGTTTGTTTGTTTTGGAGACAGGGTTTCTCTATACAGTCCTGGCTGTCCTAGAACTCACCCTGTAGACCAGGCTGGCCTCAAACTTACACAAATCTGCCTGCCTCTGCCTCCTGAGTGCTGGGATCAAAGGTGCATACAGCCTCCATCTGACTTTTTGTGTTTTAAAGAGACAGCCTCAGAACACATGGAGGGCCAGTTCTCTAGCTCCTTAGTTCACATAGCTGTAATCCTCCGAGGGCTGGAAGAGCAAGCTAGCCTAGAGATAACAAATAGGTCTGACCCTCATGCCAAGTCCAAACTCTCAGTGAAAGGTGAGCTGGAGCACGACAGTATAGAGGGGTTGGAATCATCTCAGGCCTCTACTGGAAAGTCAATGTAGTATTAATTTTACTTTTTTCTAGGGTTGGGGGTGGGGTGGGAGGATAGGATCTGCCTATGTAGCCCAGGCTGGCTTTGAACCCTTGATCTTTCAGTATCAAGCCTTCTCTCAGTGCTGGCACTATAGGTATAAGACAACATCCAGTTGACTTCCCAAGTGTTGGAATGGCAGACATATACCACCATGCCTGGCTTCTGTGTGTGATTAGGGCCAGGAATGAGAGACCAGATAGTGGTCCCCACAGGCCTGGATTTGGCCTGGTTTGGGACTCAAATTGTCTCCTTCCAGTCAGGCTGTGTTACCTGATCCCCTCACTACTGTCACATATCCCAGGGGACCATGTACTCCCTGGGCTCGGGCTCTTAGCAGTCAGCCTTTCTCTTAGCACTTGATGGAGTTCTAAGAATAATGTCACTTAGCACTGTGTACTCCATTAGTGAAGCTATAAGTTGGTGGTGCCATCCTGGAGCCCCATGGGAGGCATGGGGGGAGCGAGCAAGCATGTAGATAGTCACATTGATTTTCCTGGGGTTTGGGGCTACCGTTTCTCAGACTAAGGTGTGGCTGTGACATGGAGAGGTCCTCCTGCAGCTACCTGTGGTGGGATGTAGTACAACAGGCAGGAGCAGCCCCATAGAGTGATTTCCCATGAAAAACACTTCAGGAATGTGGGCGACCATGGGTGTGGAGGTGCCATCTGATCACAGAACAGCAGTGACCTTCTATACAAAAAAGCAATCTTGCATTTACAGGGCAGAAAGATCTAAAAGTTATGAATGTAAAATACACTCCAAGAAGATCATAAAATCTCACAAGAAAAATGTGACGATCTTAATAGCGAAATGCTCTGAGAACAAACATGACTTGGGGGCAGGGAGATAGTCCTGACTAGAAAGACAGATGTTGGCTTTCAACTTTACTAGGAATAAGCAGGCCTGCTGCTCCCTGCAGTCCAGGCCTGAGCATGCCCGGGCGCTAGATGCTGGGTCCTAGGCACAGGCCGGCTTCCCAGGGGACCCTCCAAGTAGAAACTCACCCACTGGTATCCATGCTCTGCAGACGCTGAAACAGCGTCTCGGAGAGACTCAGCCGGGTGACCTCAGGGGCCCGGGTGTTCTCTGTTGCAAGAGGAAGGTCCTTGGCTTCGCTGGGCCCGGCAGACATAGGAATGTTTCTGGGAGGCAGCTCAGGTGGTGACATGACACTTTCTACTAGAAGAACAGCAGGGACAAATGCCATCAGTGAGGATGCTGTCCGTACAGCCCTGTTCTGCATTTCTACCACAAGTCTGTGAGGTCCAGGCTACCCAGTTCCAGGTCCCAGTCTGCCCCACTGTTCCCATTCTTCCTGCCTAAATCCATGCTGACTACATAGGGAGCCTCTTGAGGTGACCTTGCTTTCAGATCCTTAGATCTGAAGCCCCTGGCTGTGGTCTTGTTGTTCTGGCTACCATGCTGCTCAGCAAGTACCTCCTAGGGTCAGTTGGTTCTGAGAAGCACAGGGACACCTTCAGGACTGCTGACCTTGGACAGATTGATTGGCAGATCAGCAAGATGACTTGGCTTTCAGGGTCTACAAAGTATAGTCAGGGACTAGGGGCAGAAAATCAAGCCCACCCAATGTCTGTCTGTCTGTCTGTCTCTCACTTCCACCTTTCTCTCCAGTCTCTCCAGCCTCAGGCTTCCTTTCCCTCTTCTAGACCCTCAGAAACAAATTTAGAAAGCAAAGGGCCTTCTGAGACCTAAAATATCAAACAACTTGACTTTCATCTGGGAGATTGTAACCCTTGCCCACCCTTTTCAAATGTCCTTCATGTGCACAAAGTCAAGGTGACTGGGACATTTAGGCTCAGGACTTCCTGCCCAAGCCCTGCCCTGCTCCCTGATGGCCACTCTGGCCAGCCGTAGCACTGCACAGGTGACAGGAACAAGGGTTTCTTTTTCTTCAGTGTATTTGCACATTCCTTTCCCTCTGGCTGTGGGAGACAGATCTGAACCTATTTTGAGCCCTGGAACTGCAGGCCCTTGAGAAGACCCAAGACAGACCAGATGCCTTGGTCTAGGCACTGGGTGTCCCTTGGCTTTGGGTCTTGCAGGTAACCAGGAGCTTTGGGGAGGTGAAGTCAAGGTCAGGAAACAGATTCTCTCCAGAGCCTTTATAGGACACATTGAAGGGTTTGCCTCCAATGGGATGCCAGGGACAGAGCAAGCTGAGAAAAAGCATGGTGGCCTGAGGGAAGAGAGAGTGGTACCCTGTGTCAAGGACATATCTACAGAACCAGGTCAAGGCTGTCATGTGGCCTTGTGGCCTTCTTGTGAACTTTGGACTCAGCTATACCTCAGCTGCTGATCTCTAGAGGTCAGGCCGAGGAGACAGGGCAGTCCCCCATCTAAGCAGGCTTCAAACCATGGCCACCTAAGACACATGCTTCACCACGTGCCTCTGTGGCTCCCTCAGGACGGTGAGGCAGCTCTCCTGGCTGCCCTCTGGAGGGTCTCCAGGAAGGCAGAAGGTTGGAACAGAGGCCAGGCAATGTCAACACTACATGTCTAATGCTTTCCCTGGGGAACCTGCCAGGAACTCACTGACCTGCTGAGGGGCTCAAGAGGTAACATGTGGGCTTCTGTCAGGCAAGGAACCTTTGAGATGAAAGGAAGGGTGTCCTGCGACAGGGCTCTCTGTATACTTGTCTCTCCAAGACTGGCTCCTTGTCTCTGTGCTGGCCTTCACAAACTCTTGGAAACTCTTTTGCTCCAACATATTTTAAAAGCTTCTTTACAGATGGTGGTGTCTCACTATGGAGCCCAGGTTAGCTCAAACTCATGCTTTTCCTGCCTTGGCATCCTACATTTTGGAATAGCCTGTGGCATGTCCCACCGTGACCATTTTGGTTGCCTCTAGTGATGGTACTTGAAGAAGCACTTTCCCACCCTCTCACTTATGTGCATGGAGCCTCTTCACTTTCACTATAATGATGAAACTGATGGCAACTTCATTTCTGGAGTGTGCCGCTGATGGCAGTCCATTCACGCGCTCATCTGGTCCTGTGACATCCTGAGAGATTAATATACACTGCTCTTATCTAATCTCTTTAAAGGCAAGATTGTGGTTCAGAGAGTCGGAAGTCCCTAAGCCCACAAAGGCAACAAGCCGGGGAGCAGGAATGCTAGTCTACACCTGACTTCAGAGCCATGTTCCCGGCCAATCATTTTTGTGCCAGCAAGACTGTCTAATCCAGTGCTGCAACCCTTTAATAGAGTCCTCAGGTTGTGGTAACCGCAACCATAAGATTATTTTGTTGCTACTTTGTAACTGTAATTTTGCTACTGTTACGGATTTCAATGCAGACATCTGGTACAGGACCCCTGTGAAAGGATCCTGCAACCTCCAAAGAGGTTCTCTAGTCCACCTGTGAGGCCACAGAGTCCTTTTGTCACCTCCCCACACTTGCCATCCCTTCCTTCCCTTCCTACCAGTGTCCTCCTCAGCCTCATCAATGGCATCCTCCTCCTCCAGGGGCACGGGGTACTGCAGGTGGGTCACCAGCCCCATGTTTTCCTTCTTGTAAAACTCGATGAGCTGGTCCAGCTTCGTGAAGAACCTCATGGGGACACCTTCGGATGCCTGAGGACAGAAGCCCCGGACAGAGCACACTTTAGCTAGAATGTCACCCAACCACAAAGGCCACCTGGAGCAGAGACTGAAGAGACTGGGAGTGACCATATTCCAGAAAAAGCTCTCCACCCACGCCTCACATCCTGTAGCCAGTGGCTCCCAGGAGCCCTTTGCAGAGGTGCAAATAGAAGTATTTTTAAAGCTATTTTTTCTCTCCATCTGTTAAAAATGATTTGTATAAGTACTTTACTATACAAATTAGTATATTTTTTATTATATCCAAATTAGAAAATGCCAGGTTTTTTTAAAAAAATAAATCACCTATAATCTCAAAGGCCCAGGAGTTCTATTTTTACAAGTTTAGGTGTGTGTGTGGTCAACAGAGCTATTTTTGCTCCCCCCCACCAAGACATTTCTAAAAATTATATTTTATTTTTGGTATTGAAGGTAGAGCTCAGATTCTCACACATGCAAAGCACACATAGCCCTACCATGAGTGACACCCCGGCCCCAACTATTTGTTTATTAATGACTTATTTTTTACAGCACCGGGGATTGAACCAAGGACTGTACACAAGCTAAGGAAGCATCCATCCTACATCTCCTGTCTCTGCCTCCTGGGTGCTGGGATGACAGATGTGTGTCACTAGGCATCAACAGTCTGCCATTTTAAAGTTGATTTTGAAGCAGGTTCCCTCTAAACTATCCAGACCAAGCTTGAATATGTCATCCTCATGGCTCAACCCTCAGAGGAAGAACACATGCTATCACACGTGGCTTGTTTACTGTATTTCGTTAAGGCTTTTTGAAATGGGGTCTGGCTATATAACCCAAAGTAGCCTCAAGCTTGCAACCATCCTCCTGCATCAGATCCTCAAGGGCTTAAAAATTACAAGCTTGTGCCACTACACTTGATTATTGCTTTTAAACATAGGAAAATTCATGCTTGTACTTTTTTTTCCATTTGTTTAAATTCTATTTTTTTTGTTTGTTTGTTTTTTGAGTGGGTCTCACTATGTAGCCCTGGCTAACCTGGAACTCACGGAGATTTTTCTGTTCCTGTCTCTTGAGTCCTGGGATTGAAGGTGTGCACTACCACGCTAGACTTAGTTACTTTTTTAAAATATAAAATTATTTTGTGTACTATGTGACTGCAGTGCCCATGGAGGCCACAAGAGGGCATCATATCCTCTAGACTGGAGTTAGAGATTATCGGAGCCACCATGTGGGGCTGGGAACTAAACCCAGGATCCTCTGCAAGAGCAGCCAAGGCTCTTAACTACTTGGTCCCCCATCAAGCCCTTAACTGTGTTTCTTGTTTTTTTTTTTTTCAGCCAAAAGTCAGAAAGTTGTCCAAGCAACACAGTTCGTGCCTCTGCTTTTGATGATGGAGGTGACTCTGCTCTACTGTTCTAACACTCTGGGACCAGGACTCTTGTATGTTGGTGGAAGAGGCAACTCCAGTAGGAAATTCAAGGTCTTCCCTGAATAGTTAGCCCAGACCCTACCAAGATGCCCCTTCATCCATTTAGGTATACCCTTGCTAAGATGGCTATCCCTACAGATAGCCAGACCAGAGCAAGAGACTAAATTGCTGCAGCTAATGAGATACATACTCTGTCTAGTGAGTCTCCTGAGGCTTTGTGGGGTCATAATCCCTCCACATGGGCCAAGTGTCTGCCCATAGTTCACTCTTGTCTTACTATTATTTAACTTATTTTATTTTAAGACAATGTTCTACATAGTAGCTCAGGTTGGCCTCAAACTCATGGCAAGCCTCCTGTCTCAGCTACCTAAGTGTTGGGATTACAGGCATGAGCTACCACAACCAGCTGCCCCAATCATTTTAACATGACTTGTCTCCATCTTCAGGTTTAGAGATCAGAGGCTGGACCATTTCTTTCTTTCTTTCTTTCTTTCTTTCTTTCTTTCTTTCTTTCTTTCTTTCTTAATAAAGTCTCTCTCTCTTTTTTTTTTTAAAGATTTATTTATTTATTATATGTGAGTACACTGTAGCTGTCTTCAGACACTCCAGAAGAGGGCGCCAGATCTCGTTACGGATGGTTGTTAGCCATCATGTGGTTGCTGGGATTTGAACTCTGGACCTTTGGAAGAGCAGTCGGGTGCTCTTACCCACTGAGCCATCTCCCCAGCCCTGGACCATTTCTTTAGGGCCAGCTAGCTACCTTTTTGCTGAAAGAAACCCATTGCTTGGGGGGTAAACCAGACCAATAGGAACAATGGGTTTGAGTTAGAAAGTCCTCACAGGAGGGAAGGCAGGTGGTTGACTCAGTCACATCTATATTAGATTCCTATTCCTGATGGTTTGACTGCTTGATTTGGGAGGTTGGTATGCTCTCAGGTGAATGGGACAGACTCAGGAAGTTGCCAATTTGATGGAATTAAGGCTCACCATGGATATAAGTCTTTGGGCTTCTCTAGGTGGGGCTTACTGAGGTGGGAAAACCCACCCTAAATGTAGGTGACATCATCCCATGGGCTGAGGTCCAGGACTGAGTAAAAAGGAGAAAACAAACTGACTCCAGTGTTCATCATGGTTTCCTGACTCTGGACATGGTGTGGCCAGTGGCCTCTGCTTCCTGTTCTGTGCCATCCCCACTGCTGTAGACTGTATCCCCTGGAACTGTAAACCAAATTAACTCGTTTCTTCCTTAAGTTGCTTTTGTAAGGTATTTTGTTACACCAATGAGACAAATAGCTGCTACAACTAGGAAGCTCTCAGGCTTGTCTCTGAACCTTGGGTTCTGGGTCTTCTACACTGTAGTGAGTCACATGGCCTTGCGTGAGAACAGTCTCTGTGGACTCGGGCTGTCCATATGGGCTCCAGGCCTCCCTCTGTGTGCTTCCTGCTCTCCAAGTGTACTTGTGTGCTCATGTGTTTTGCACACAAAAATCTGTGTGTGTATGTGTGTGTGTGAGAGAGAGAGAGAGAGAGAGAGAGAGAGAGAGAGAGAGAGAGAAAGAGAGCATGTGTACACACTCATGCTGTATGGCTTAGGTTGTCTTAGTAAATTTATAGAGAGCTTAGCAAAACCATCTGTTTATTCTTTTCAATAAACTCCCCTGTCTCCTCAAAGCCCCACGCTGCTCAATCTCTTGTGAGCACTGTTAAACCACCTGAGTGGCAGCCCCTGCCAAGATTTCCAGAATATTCTTCAGTGAGTGGTTCAAATGCAAACAAGAATGGAATAACAAGAATAATTTGATGAGATGTAAGACCTGTGAACTCACTTCAGGTAAAGTGTGTGTGGTCTTGTCAGGGGTGGTTACAGGGAATCGATGACACGCCACTGGGCATTCAGAAAGAGAATGAAAATATCAAAGAAATTTGAGATGGGCTGACTCCTGAGTGAATCTGGGGAAGGAGTCTCATCAGGGAGTGGAGAGTGCCTAAGGACTGCATGTGTGAACACTGGTGCGATTGGGGCTTAGGGGGCGTGCAGGCTGAAATGCACATTATTTTATACAGCAGGGGGGAAAAAAAGCTGGAACCAAACCCAGAGACAAGGCTCTATGCTGCACTATTGAATTGTAGACGTGTTCAAGGCGGCTGTGGCAGGCAGGGTGGGGGTGGGGTAAACAATGGTAGGTGAATAGGCTGTGTATTAAGCAAGCAGAGGAAGGAGAAGCTAAAGGGATCCCCGCAGGGAGCAGGCAGGAGCTGGAGGCAGTTGTGACTGCTGAAAGCTGTTAGTCAGCTATGCCTCCCTGGCCCCTGCTCATGCTTGCATTGTCATGGAGGCCAGGGAGCAGGGCCTGGCAGGCCAGGGTGGCTGACCACCTAGGTGGGTTAGGCTTTCGGGGAAGATGGGGAGTGTTGGGTTGAGGTCAAATGTCAAGGATGGGGAAGCAGGCTCCTCTGGGTAGATGCATGAGCATGAGCCAGCTTGGAGCGGCACTGCTAAGAAGGGAGGCTTTCCTCTGCCTCCCATAGGCACAACTCCTCAAGTGTGGGATAGTTTGGACTGTCTTCCCACTTATTAGAAAGGCAATCCCTGTATTCATATGTACATGGTGTTTGGAGGTAAAGCCTTTGTAATAGGGGTGTGTGTGTGTGTGTGTGTGTGTTTACGTGATGGTGTCAGTGGCTCTTGTTGCAGAGGAAAAGCAATCTCAGCTCACCCTTGCTGTCTGGTCATATGATACCCCATGCCATGTTATGATACAGCAAGAAGGCCCTCCCTAGACAGAAGCCAGCACATTGCTCCTAGGAGCCTACATCCAGAACTGTGAGCCAAATAAGCTGTATGCCTCGATTCACGGGAGTCTGGCTGGGACCTTGGTCATGCTAGGCAGTTGCTTTACCTTCAAGCTACATGCCTGGGACTTCAATCTTTAAAAGGGACCCTGTTTGTGGTATTCAGTCATAGCAACAAGATCCACTTATTTATTTATGTATGCAATGAATATGCACATATACAAGGCCAACTGACGAGACAGATGGGGATGAGACAGGAGGCAGAGATATCAGGTGGGTGCCTGGGTCCATTTGACAGAGAAATGTCCTTGCAAAGGCCTTATGGCCACACCCAGGAGCTGGGGCTCAGGGACAGCTCTGAGCGCTTTGTACTTCTAGTACCCAGAAAGGATACAAGGGCCCTCCTAAGGGAAGCAAATTCCCACGAGATAAATTTCAATTGTTATGCCATGTGGGCCAGCAGGAAGCAGCCTGTCTGCCACAGGCAGCAGATAGAGGCAGAGGAGATGGTGGAGATATGGGTCCCAACAGGCCAGAGAAAGGGGTCTCTTGGAGGCACAGTATAAAATGCTGTCTTCATGTGTCTTCATAAGATGGGCTTAAAAGGCCCTGTGTCCAGGCAGAGTGGATAGTGAATGGCTGGCTCTGTGTAGCCAATAAACCCCACTAGGCCTAAACCAACACGTGGGAAGGATCTTCTAGGTGGCAGTGTACTGACTGTGGGCCAGGAGGAACAACAGTGTCCTTTAGTAACGAGCCTAGAGGTCCCTTTCCACATGAGATGTTGCACATATTCACCTGCCTAAGAGGTCCCCCTCCCCACAGGAGCGGGGTCTACATACTACATCTCAGTCTACCATACTTCCTGTAATTCTGAGGAGCCTGGCAACCGCTGATTCTGTGGGGTTACCACACTGGAATCAGAATGACAGGCAAGGATTTGTAGTTTTAATTGTGAACTGGACACAGTCTAGAATTACCTGGGAAGAGAGTCTCAATGAGGGATTGTCTAGATCAGGTTGGCCTATGGCATGGATGTGTGTGTGTGTGTGTGTGTGTGTGTGTGTGTGTGTGTGTGGCAGGGAATAGGAGAGGAGTATTGCCTTTTTGTTTTGTTTTGTTTTTTTTGCGACAGGGTTTCTCTGGGTAGCCCTGGCTGTCCTGGAACTCACTTTGCAGACCATGCTAACCTTGAACTCAGAGATTTACCTGCCTCTGTCTCTCTCAAGCGCTGGGACCAACAGCACCCGCCACCTCTGCCTGGCTACCACTTTCACCTCCCCGTTACAAAGGGCCGTAATGTGGAATTATGAGCGAAAACAAAAACAAACCTTTCCTCCTGCCACCCCCTTAGTTGCTTTTTGTTATTACAGCAACAGGAAATAAAACTAGGTTAGATACCTTCTGTGTGCTTGGGCTTGGAAGTAGAAACAGTGAGAGGTGGGGCTTGGTGTACCCCTTTTCTCCCAATAACCCCAAAGGTGGTGCTTTTCGACTATTTTAAAATGTAAAATGTGGTCAAGAAAGGTGTCATAGGCATTAGTCACAGTCCTAGCAAGAAGCAGATGGCCATATAAAACTGGCATTTGGGGAGAGTTTGGTAGGTAGAGAGAAAGAGTTCTAGAACTAACAGCGGAGGGAAGCAGTTTACCTCTCCCCCCTGGAACCCCCCAGCAGAAGGATAGTGCTGGAGCCCAAGGAGAACACCCAGCAGGAGTGGAGCCCCTGTGGAGGGGCTCACAGGGAGGGAGCCAGGGCCCGAGAACCCCCCCCCCCCCCCCCCCCCCCCCCCCCCCCGCTTCTTCACTGTCTTCCTCTCACTGTCTTACCACCTGGCTGGGGCTCTCACTGGCTAAACTCAAAGGAGTGAATGAACCAGAGGACAATCATGGTGGCAGAGCAGCACCTGTGTGTCACATGGATCAGATCAAGGCCTAGTTCATAGTTCCCTGCCAGCAGAGGGGCGTGGCTCTGGATTCTTAGTCTAGGCCGCCAGCTTTTGTTCCTCATTCTGCAGCTATGGCCTTCCTTAAAAGATACACCAAGTCATTTTGAAATAGAGAAGGAACCCCAAAGGTCTCGAGTTAGCTGTGGGCCTCTAACAGCCTTCTGAGCGGTTTACTGATGAACCCTCACTGTGCCCCTTAGGAATGATACCCCCACGATACCCATGGACCGTGAGGCCCCTACTCCACGGTGACTCTCTTCTTCCACTTGGCAGGCATGAATTCCTTCTCTCCTTAACAGATTAACTACAGCATGTGGCAGGCAGTTTGATCCAAGAGAGAGAGAGAGAGAGAGAGAGAGAGAGAGAGAGAGAGAGAGAGAGAGAGAGAGAGAGAACCTGAAGATGAGTGGGTATGGTGCATGCGGTATGGCCCTTCCACTGTGCTCCACCCTCAGCCTCAGGCTCTTCCTACTTTAAAATAAGGCTTGTAACTGGGATATCCTAGGCTTGAGGCCGATAGACCTCTCCCTGGGATTTGCTTAATCAACAGGCTGGACATGAATTTATTATGTTCAGAATCGAAAGTCACACACAAGACAATAAAGTAAGGATTAGTTCTGTTCATGAAATGAAATGTAGTCCTTGTCTCCGATTAGTTAATATGTCTACACAGAGTAACTAGAAGCAACGTTTTTTATGAGGCCTTTCTAGACAACAACCCAAGGAGTCAAGCTTTGAATGCACAGCTCACTCTGCCTTGGGATATAACTGTGGTTCCTATTTTACCCCCACCCCACCCCACCCTCCACTCACAAGAGCCTTGAAAAACCCAGTCTTATAGCCCAGGTCTGTTGACAGGGGAAACTGGTGCAGCACATAACCACTGCCCACTGTTCTGAGATACATCTGCTCCATAAAACAGACCACACTACTGTAAAAGGTGGAGGGAGGTGGAAGGGAGTAGACTGCCCAGCTAGATCTTATAGGGAAAATCTTGTTCTATCTCTTGGCATCTGAATCTACCAGGGAGCAATATCCGGAAGGTGCAAAGCCATGCACAAAGGTTTTGGGTATGGAGGGTTGGCCTTCAGGCTGGGGGGTCTAGGTTTGAGGAAGAGGAGGAAGGGCATTGGTACCTTTGAGACTAAGGTCAGCTGAAGGTCAGCTGGTGGTCAGACTGCTGGCTGCTTTTTCAGATGCAGTCCTGGGGATGACTGAAAATACCCTGGGGGCAGGGTGGGGGTGGGGGGTCGAGAAAGAGCAGGCCAGGGTGGTCAGAGCCCTAGACAAGCTGAAACTTCCCAGGGGATAGTTTTAATGTCAGCACTGTCTGCCATCTCTAAATGCAGAACTGAAATAGACTGGGCACAGGGGAGGAAGTCTGCCAGCCGCTGAGCAGAAGTGTGGTGCTCCGGGTAGCCACTCCTGAAGGTTGGGGCAGCCTTTCTTTTAGGTTGAAAAGACTTTCCAGAGCAGGACTGGCCCGAGATGCCAGCCCTTGGGAGGCAGAGACTGAGGATCAGGGATTCAAGGAGATCCTTAGCTACTTAGCCATTCTGAGGCCAGCCCATCCAGTTACCAAGGCGATTTTACAGATGGTGGGAAGTGGGAAGTGGGGAACCCAAACCAAAGAGCACCATGCATATTCACACTAAATCAAAGCACCCATTTCAGGTCCAAGGAGAAAATCAGAAGACAAGGCTTAGGCAGCAGGGTGAAAGCAAACACATTTGTCTGCTGGGCAGAGGGGTGCCAGTGATCATGTTTATTATTTCTGCTTCGTAATGAGGACCTGAGTCTGCCAGTTGGAAAGGCGGCGATTGAGGGACAGGCATGGGCTAGACTCAGTCCAACCTTGGGGGTGTTCCACAGATGCAACTTACGCAGAAGATCTGAGAGCTGTGCTGATCAGGGGGCAGGGGCAGGGGCAGGGGGAGGGGGGCGGCGGCAGGGCAGCTCAGGAGTGCAGCTGGCCTGACCAGGCCTTTGTGTTCTAGATACCAAGGTCTGCCATCTCCCTATGCAGTTATCAGTGTGGCTAGGGCCCAGCTTCTCCTGAGTCTCTCCCCACAGGCCCCTCCGCCCTCTCCTATCTCTGCAGTCATCAGGAAGTTTCCTCTACCTGCCTTCTTCTCACTGTCTACTCACCTCCTGTGCCTTGGCCAAACAGACTTCATGTGGGTGAAGGGGAGAGTGCGTGATTTCTGGGGCCTCTGGGATTTTGTAGAACTTATTATTATTTTTAACAGGGTTTTGAAGCTTTTGGGAGCACTCAAGAGCTGGGGTGTGCATTCATGTAGGATTGATATTTTAACTTTTATTTATTGATTGATTCAAGTTCTATGCCCAGACTTGACTCAAACTCATCATCTGAGTGTGGAGATTACAGGTGCAAACCACGGCTGGTCAGGATGACATCACTTTGGCAGCAGTACAGAGTAAGCGTCTGTACTTGAGTGAGGGAGGTAGGGTGGAAGAAAGGAGAAAGGGGCAGGGACAGGGATCTGGTACAGCTAGAACACGGATACACTGAGGAGGCGTGGCCAGCTAGAGGGACCCAGAAGCCTGGGGAAAGGGGCAGGTTGGGCTGAGAATAGTTTGGGGGGCTGCTTTAGACTTGGGGGGCTGCTTTAGACTCAGAAACCTGTCTTTAGTTATAGGGCTGAGAATGGATTCTCTAAAGGATATTCCCAAAGAAGACAGCGCATCCCCTTCCTTCTTCCTCTGAGATAGGATTTGGCTCTGGAACCATATAGTTCAGGCTAGAGTGAAACTTGAGATCCTCCTGCCTCAGCCTCCCAAGTACTGGGATTATAGGCATGACCCACCATGCCCAGCTCCCCTTCCTCGGGTTATTAGCACAGTTTCATTGTTTCGTCTCCTTTGAAGTAGCTAGAGCCAACTTCCGAGCTGGGGTCATGGAGATGGTAAGGACACAGACGGATACAGAGACAGTTGGGCTGAAGGCACAGCGGACACTGAGGTAAGGAAGCATCCAGATCCTGAGAGGCCACAGGAGATGGCGAGGCCAAAGGGACAGCTGAGCAGGGCACTGGTTCTACACCTGCTAAGGAACACGGAGAAGCATGCAAGCCAGGCTAGGGAGGGAGCTGCAGAGCAATTCTGTTGTTTGGGATTTGAATGGGAAGTAGCAGTATGAATTGTGTATACACACACACACACACACCCTTTCTCCCCCACCTTCTTGGTTCTGTCTGCTGAGAGGGCCTAGACTAACAGCAATGAGCATGCTCACTGTTCACATCTTGGGTGCTTTCCCCATTACAAAGACCCAGAGGTTCTTAAATTCATCTAAGTGCCTACAATCTGGGGCTGGGAAGGCACAGCAGAACCTGATATATATATTTCTATATATATTCCTATTGGTTGTGACCCCTTTGGCAAACCTCTATCTTCAAAAATATTTACCTTCTGATGTGTAACAGTAGCAAAATTATAGTTAATGAAGTAGCAATGAAATTAGTTTTATGATTGGGGGGGTCACCACAGCATGAAGAACTATATTAAAGGGTCACTGCACTAGTAGGTTCTAGGGAGAAAAGCCATGCTTCGAACGTGAAGACAATTTGTCGAAAAGAGCCAGGAATCACCAAGTGTAGCAGGAGGAGCAGCCAGTACACTCTGAACATTGAAATGAATAATGAAGATAGTTACAATCCCCTGGGTAAAACGAGAATCCACAACTTTATCCTTACATAAATGAATCAGAAGGAAAGCTTTCCCCACAGCGTAATGTCAATAAATAACTGTGGGACCAATGATAGAAGAGGCAGCCAGCATTTGGCAGCTATCATGGTAACTACCGATGCAAGATGCACTTCACCAGTAGATGCTAAAACTAGGTGGGTGAGAGTTTGAGAGATGAGATATTTAGATAGTCTCGGATTATTTCCACAAAACAGGTATGTGTGTGTGTGTGTGTGTGTGTGTGTGTGTGTATAATTTTCTAGTTTTATTTTATTTGCTTAGTTAGGGGTTGAATTCAGAGCCGTGGGTATGCTAGGCAGTTGACATTCAAGTTGTTTACAGCTATCGGCCTAGTCATCAGTCTTTTATTTATTTTGAGACAGGGTCTTATTATGCAGCCGAAGCTGGACTCAAACCCCTGGTCCTCTTGCCTGTGCTTCTGAGTGCTGGGATTTCAAGCTGTACTGCTATCCTTGACTGCAGTCATTTATTTTCTTTTTGACAAGGATTCGTGTGGTCTAAGCTGGCCTTGGACTTACTATGATGCCTGGGACAACCCTGAATTCCTGAGGGTGTGAAGATAGATCAGTGGCCAAGAACATAATAGTGTGAGACTCTGGTTTCAATCCTAAGCAGAGGGAGAGAGGGATGGAGAGACGGACGGATGGAGGGACAGAGGGAGAGAGGAACAGAGGACAGAGGGAGAGACAGAGGGAGGGAATATTAAGACCCCAAATAACAAATATCTAATTTTGCAAAGAGAAAACCCTTCAGATGTTATCTTAGCTTCACACTCAGAGCGCACTCTAACAACTGCGCAGAGCAGCCGGCATGGCACCTTGAGCAGGAGTATTAAGCTTAGCACCACCACTGAGAAGCCCTGCTGGAAATGGAAATGCAGAACTGGACCCAACCACAAGGAAAGCCCTGAAGAACTCAAACCAAGAAGCACCCTACAAAATTACTACCAAGTTCTCAAAAAAAAAAAAAAAGTCAATATCATGAAGGAAGACAAGGAAGGCACACACAACAGCACCCCCAGCTTTAGCGTCCAGGAGGAAAGTTATTTTATGTGTATAAATTATAGTTCACATAGTTACACAAATAGGATGTTTTATATTGCTGCTAAGACTGCTGGAGGCATTTGAATGGAGCTATGGGATTGGACAGTAAGCCAGCATTAACGTCCTAATTTTGATGGCTGACTATGGCTATGAAGGAGAGAGAGATAATAGGGTACTGTCAGACCCTTCCTCTCCAATAATTCAGAAAAACAACAGTGCCATATGAGAGAGAATGATCAGCGTATTATATGCTCGGTGGGAAAATGAGAGAGAAAAATGCAATTCTTTGTACTATTTTTAAAAATTTCCTAAGTCAATTTACTTTCAAAATAAATTATTTATTTATTTTAAAAAAAGAAGACCAGACTGGAAATGGCCTATATCATAGTTGTTTACATGCAAAAATTATTTCAATATGGGTTATGAAAAGCATTCTTAGAATCAGTTTTTGTAATGTAGATCATTTTTTTAGCATGTAAATGTGCAAGTGTGTGCACACATGCACATACACATGTACATGGAGGGAAAGGTTTTTCAAAGAGATCTTTTCTAAAAGTGTCAAATTTATAAAGATCATATAAAACCATTCCAGGTGTACAGACTTTTAGAGGTTTCTGTATAAAACCTGCAGCTGCCTTGGGTCATCTGCAGTGCTCAGCTGTAATAATTCGGATACACTGAGAACATAAACACAGTCACAGAGTGTCCGGTAGTTCTGTGTGAGTGGATGGAGGTGAAGAGGTGATGGAAAATTCAAGGTTGTTGGGCTGAGAAGGTAGTTTGGGTGGGGTTTTGGATCAGCCTGTGTAGAGACCCCAGATCTTCCTTCCCAATGGAGATGAAGGTAGGGGCAGTGGGCTAGCACTCATTTCTCTGGGCACAGTCCTATTTCTGTTGGCTTGCCCATATCAGGGCTCTCAAACTGACAACTTGAAAACCAAAGCCTCAGAGGGTTGCTACAGTTTAAACATACAATGTTCTCATTCATGGTTTGAGTGCTTATTCCCAGGCCAAAAGCACCATTTATAGAAAGTTGTAAAAAATTTAGGGCTGGTTACAGAATGAGACCCTGTCAGATAAGTAGTTACAAATTTAAAGTAACAAAAGCAGGAGAACTGGGCAAGAATAAGTAACATTGGAAAAACTAGGAAGAGGATGGGGAGGAGGGAGAGGAGGGGGAGGAGGAGGAGGAGAGGAGAAGAAGAAGAAGAAGAAGAAGAAGAAGAAGAAGAAGAAGAAGAAGAAGAAGAAGAAGAAGAAGAAGAAGTTGCTACTGTTGAAGTTGTTTCTATTTAGTTCCAATTATAGCCTGTGGGGAACATAGACCTAGCATTGCTAGAATTTACAAATGTCAGCCGGGCGTGGTGGCGCACGCCTTTAATCCCAGCACTCGGGAGGCAGAGGCAGGCGGATTTCTGAGTTCGAGGCCAGCCTGGTCTACAAAGTGAGTGCCAGGACAGTCAGGGCTACACAGAGAAACCCTGTCTCGAAAAAACAAAAAAACAACAAAAAAAACCAACAACAACAACAAAAAAGAATTTACAAATGTCAAATGTCAAAAGAAGTTAATTCGAGGCTCTACTGTTTTGTAGTTAATCTTCATTGCCACATTAACAGGACTTAGAATCCCCTACTAGACAAACTTCTCAACAGGTTTGTCAAGGAATTTCCAGAGAAGATTAACTGAGGAAGATTTACCATCTGAATGCAGGTAGCAGCATTTCTCATGGGGTGGGGTCTAGACTCTATTAAAAAAATGAAAGAGGAAAAAGGCAGCTGAACACAGGTGTGCATCTCCTTCAGCTTCCTGACTGTGGATACAGTAAGACAAGCCTTGTGGTCCCACTATCCTGCTTTCCCACCATGATGGACCATATCCTCTCAACCATGACCCCAAGTAAACCTTACTTCCCTTAAGTTGCTTCTAATTGGGGCATTTTGCTGTTGGAGTGTGAACGCTGTGATACTTAACGCTCAGGCTACACTACTCTCCTTGTCCATGGAAGAGGATTATACGATCTGCTCGGCCGAGAGCAGAGTTAGTTGCTGCTGTAAGCCCGAGGTAAGTCATCTGCTAAGCGCAGTTGCCTTCTACTTTTCAGAAGCACAAACCGAAGCTCAGAGAAATGGGAAGTTTGATCACACAGTCAAGTCTGTAAAAGAGGTCTTGGGGAAAAAAAAATCCCTCCCCAAAGGTGATAAAAAGAAAAGAAAATACTGAATTAAAATGACTCTGAGTAAGGGTTTAGGGCCTGAAAAGACCGGAAGTCAGGTGGAAGTGATTGTGAACTTACCTGACCCCTCTGAGGTACAGGGGTGTGTGGGCTATTTTTAAGTTAACTTGGCACAAGATTAAAGTCATCGGAGAGGAGGGAACTTCAATTGAGAAAATGCCTCTGTGGAGGTTTGGTCTTTTGCTAGGTATAATAATGCTAAATATTGGTCCCCAAGGCCTGGTTGCCCCCAGGGACAAGAGAATCTGCACGTAGACCCAAGATCTCTGTAACCTTGTCTCCTCCCCCAAGTTATCGCTGATTGGTGAATAAAGATGCCTACAGCCTATAGCTGGGCAGAATTGAGACAGGCAGGGATTGGGAGTTCCCAGGCTTGGAGGAAAACCACGAGAGGAAAGAGAGAAGATGGAATCTGGAGAAGTTGCCACTTGGAGTTAAGAGTGGCCCAGATGGAACATGGCAAGTGACAACTAGGGGTTATGGGTAGGGAAGTAGATTCAGATGGTTTAGAGGGTAGATATCTACCCAGCTCTAGTGCATTAAAAGCTTATTATAAATATACATGGTGTGTGTCTTTTATCTGGGAACTGAATGATCAAAGACGGGGTAGAAACCCAGACTGAGATTAAATGTTTTCTACAACATGCCTCCATAAAATCAGGCTGTAAGCAACCCTATAAGGCATTTTCTCAATTAGTGGTTGATGGGGGAAGAGCCAAGCTCATTGTGGGTGGGGTCATCCCTGGGCTGGTGGTCCTGGGTTCTATAAGAAAGCAGGCTGAGCAAGCCATGAGAAACAAGCCAGTAAGCAGCACCTCCATGGCCTCTGCATCAGCTCCTGCCTCCAGGCTCCTGTCCTGTTGGAGTTCCTGTCCTGGCTTCCTTCAATGATGGACTGTGATGTGGACATATAAGCCAAAGAAACCCTTTCCTCCTCAACATGCTTTTGGTCATGGTGTTTCGCCACGACAACAGAAACCCCAACTAGGAAAATGAGGCTCTGATCAAGATGCTCAAAGTCTAGAGTCAGGACTTGGCCAGCTCTTCCAATTTGAGTTTATACCACGCTGTCCAGGGTTATTACCCATGGTTTCCACTGACTTCAATCCCAAGCAGCCATTCTAGTGGGCGTCTTATTGGGAATATTGACACCACAGACACTGGCAGAAGATTGGGGGGCATTATTTTCCTTATAGGAGAATAGCTCTCAGATATTTGTCACCTCATATGTCATAGGGAGTGACATCAGCCATTCTAACAGCACCGTCTCCTACGGACTGGGCTTCCTGTCTATACCTGGTTTTCCTTCTGCATGACCCCAGGATTAGAAGGCAACATTGAATCCTGAAGAAATTACAGTGGTCACAAAAGGGTTAATAACTTCTGGGGCAATGCAGAGGGCAAGGAGCATTCATCAAGGACAAAGATTTTCCAACTTAAAGATGGCAAAGGCCCAGACCAAAACAGGAAGCTTCCAGCTTGCCGCGGTGGGTGGTGGGATTGTCTGAGGCTGAGAGGAGCCGGAAAGGGACAAGAACAAAGTGTTCTCTGCTTGGCAAGCTGTCATGATAGCATGGGCCCATCAGCTCCTCAGCATGGCACGCCCCAGACCTCTGGGGGCCAGAAGTTCAGTTAGGTAGACTTTGATAAACACCAGCCTTTAGAGGAACTGAAAGTTACCTCTGTCGCCTCTTGCTGCTCCAAGGAACTGAGCAAGACACAGTCTAGCCTGAGATCCAAGGCAGGCAAACAGATGCAGTTACACCTGCTGCTGTGACGCCCCAAGCTCCATCCCAGGGAAGGAAGAGACCTCTGAGCAAGAGAACTGGACCTTGGGGGAGGGGAGGCCTAAGGGGAAGGGCAGATCGGGGAAGTTGTGACTTTCACAATGGGTGAGAAGGCTTACTCTGCAGTTCACAGTTCGATGGGGTTATGTGTGTCTTGGGTAAGGTTTCAGGTCGGGGCAATCTGCCAAAGCAGGGTCTATGAGAAAATGCAAAGTGTGTAGCAGTCTAGGGACAGTGGGTCTGCACTGGGGACCAATCCAGTCAGTGAAACATGGTTTTTAAGGATTAGGCTCTTTATTAAATCTTTTAGATTTATATACATTATTTATACAGAAAAAACAGCTTCATTGTGAGGTTTTTACACACACACACACACACACACACACACACACACACACACATTTTGTTCACATTTACCTCCTATGACTCTCTGTTGTCCCCCTCACATACCTGCTGATCTTTCTGTTTCTAATCCCCTCTTTATCTCTCATTTATACAGTGTGTGTGTGTTTGTTTGTGTGTGGGTGCGTGCACACGTGTGCACGTGCGAGCAAGCGCATGCATGCATGCACACACACATATGTCGATGAGTTTAGTTTGGGTTGTTCATAAGAGAGCATAGATGAGAGGTTATTGACAGGAATATGGATGCCTCGCCAGTAGCTATACCACAGGAGAAACTGACTGACTCCCCTGGTATTGTTAACCACCGACAGATCTTCAGGGGGTGATGGGACCGCACAAGTCCCTCTCCCTTCCCCCACAAGAAGATCCTTTTCTGTATCAGAAGCAGAACAGTCCTGGGGTGAGATGATAGGCAAGGAGGGAACTATGGCATTGAAGGGGAGGAGGGTTCACCCACTTCCAGCCATGGGGTCACAGAAGCCCAAGCTCATTGGAGCCCCCCTTCTCCCCACAAAGGAGCTAAGAACTTCAAATAATTATGTGGGAAAAAAATCTGTTAATTTTAAGAACTGTTTCTCACTGGTCCATACTTAAAGAAAACCATGCGTCAGATAACCAACAGTGCTAAGCCTTGATGGCTACAACATCACAGCAGCCACCTGCCTGCCACCATCAAGCTCATCTATGTAGATTTGGGCAAAGCATCTTGTGAGATTCATTCATCAGCTGTTGAGGACCACCCGGAAAAAAAGACCAGCGCAGTCAGATCCCAGTCAAGTCAGAACAGACACACGTCTCCATTCCATCAGCTGTTCACATCAGACGTGGGCTTACAGGGTTGCCAGTCAGAAGGTGGCATCTCCACCCTTCTGGGTGACAGAAGCACAAGCAGACCCTGGGTGATCTGAATATGCTAGACCAGACAATGGGAAGTTTATGAGAAAATCAAGCTGGGGCTCTGCGTGGAGATAGGAAAAAGTGCACACAAGGAAGATAGGAGTAAGCGCAGTGTAAATAAAAGGGCCTTCCCTTCCCAGAGGTAGTGTGGGTCAAGCCGAGCTCTTAGGAGAGTGCTGAATGGGAGAGGAAGTGAACTCTGCAGCCCTGGGCTCCTAAGGTCCTTTGGAAAAGGGAGAGTGCATCATAGGTTAGGGGTGGACATGCAGAATGGTGGCTAGAACCCTCCTTGTGAGAGGAAGAACCAGCTGGGGCAGGAATGGTCCTAGGAGTCAGATGTCTTTCTCCTTTAAGGAGCATATTGTGGGATGCACAGGTTATCCCCTGAGAGTTCCTGGTGTCTGGTTCTGACCAGTCACCTAGCATTCAGCTTTACCTAAGAAGAAGTCCCCAGTGGACTGGCCGGAACCTTCATACAGGACCTATGCTGACCCTCATCTTATTTACCCACTTCCTGTTCCCCTTTGCTGCCCTGGTCTTGATTTATAGTCTCCTCCTGGAGCAGAAATCCGAAACAGGCCATAAGAATGTCACTGCTACCAATGTGCATCGCTGCATTATTGCAAGTAGAGCCTAATCAATAAGCGGAACAGGAGGAGGAGTCTACATCCAGCATCCGAGAGGAAGTGGGACGTTAGCATATGGGCTGAGGAACCGTGAGTCAGCAGGAAAGGGGGGACTGTTTACTATTGGAGGCTGCTGAGTCACCGGGAAGAAGAGCTGTAGTCCCCATTTTAAAGCAAATGTCAAAATAAAGCACTTGACATAGAAACATGATAAAAGTGTTAGAAAATAAAAAATACTATTTTCCCCCCAATAATTAAGGTTGGTGAGTCACAAGATCTAGAATCCACAGGAGAAAAACTGATAAGCTAAAATGATTTTGTTGTTGTTTTATAACAGAAGCCCTTGTTGCACAGGCTGGCTGCAAATTCCCCATTTAGCTGAAAATGACCCTGATCTTCTGTGTGTCCCAGCCCTGCCTCCCAAGTACTGGGATTCCAGGTGTGTGCTACCATGCTGCTTTTATGGTGCTGAGGACTGATCACAGGGATGGCTCCCTGTGTTCTAGCAAGCACGAGGCAAGTACCAACTGAGCTATATCCCAGCCTCTGTTTAAAAATTTCACAAGTCAGGATAGACTTGTGAAATAATAATATAATCTGGAAAAAAAAAAGACAGGCTAGAGAGATGATTTAGTTTATACATTTTCTGAGTTCAGATCCCCAGAACTACATAGAGAGCAGAAAGGGCATAGTGGTGTGCGCATGTGACCCCAGCCTTGGCAGCAGGGTGGTGACTGTGGTGGTGGTGGTGGTGTGTGTGTGTGTGTGACCCCAGCCTTGGTGGCAGGGTGGTGGTGTGTGCATATGACTCCAGCCTTGGAGGTGGAGACTAGAGACAGGTGGATTCCTGCAGCTCACTGCTCCCACAGCCTAAAGGAACTGATGTTGTAAAGGTCCAGTGGGAAACACTGTTTTAAAGAATAAAGACAGTAATCAGGGAAAGGCACTAGACACTGACCTCCAGCTGTAATGTGCACTGTAGGCACAGTGGTACACATACCACACACATATATAACAACAATAACAACACACACACACACACACACACACACACACACACACACACGGAAAACCCTTTAAAAGAAAAAGTAAACTAACCAAATAAAAATTAGTTTACTAAATATATGTATATTGGGGGGACAAAGGTAGGAGGCAGGGTTTCTTTGTGTAGCCTTGCCTGTCCTGGAACTCACTCTGTAGACCCGGCTGGCTTTGAACTCAGAGTTCTACCTGCCTTTCCTTCCTGAGTGCTGGGATTAAAGGCATGTACCACCATTACCTGGCAAGAACATTTTTTTTTTTTTTTTTTTTTTTTTTTTTTTGGTTTTTCGAGACAGGGTTTCTCTGTGTAGCCCTGGCTGTCCTGGAACTCACTTTGTAGACCAGGCTGGCCTCGAACTCAGAAATCCGCCTGCCTCTACCTCCCAAGTGCTGGGATTAAAGGCATGCGCCACCACGCCCGGCTGAACATATTTTTATTTAGAAAGGTTTTTTAGATTTGTTTTTATTTTATGTGTATAGATGTTCTATTTGCACAAATGTATGTGCACTACATATGTGCCTAGTGGGTACCCTGAAATGGATGACTGTAAGCCGCCACAGGGGTGCTGGGAATCAAACATACATCCTCGGAAAGAGCAGCAAGTACTTCTAGCTGCTGAGACTTTTCTCCCACCCCAAAAGATTTTTTTTTTAAATAAAAATATTAAATCTGAGCATGGGAGAAACACACCTGTTACTCCAGCACTGAAGGCAGAAGCAGAAAGATCAGTGCCAACCTGAGACAAATGAGACTCTATCTCAAACAAATGAACAAACAATAAATAAATAAATATGCAAATTATAAGAAAAGGAATGCAAATGATGAAAACATGTGAAAAGGGCTTATTGTTATTTTTAATAAAGGAAATGCAAACCAAAATGCTGAGGATGCAAATTGTATCCATTGCTTGAGGACACTTACAGACACTGATAATGTCCAGTACTGAGACAAAGATGACTCGGTAGGAGCTAAGCGGTATCGTAGGGGAGGCTCACTCGATGAGCTTTTAGGCAAGGTGAATTGACCAAATGTATAATAAAAATGAATATTCCTTCAATGTAGGTCTCTTCCTTACTAGAGAAAGCGTGTGTGTGTGTGTGTGTGTGTGTGTGTAGGTGTATGTAGGTTAGAGAGTAGCTTTGTGGAGTGGTTCTCTCTTTCCACCTTTATGTGGATCCTAGAGATCAAAACTCAGGTGGTAAGGATAGTGTGGAAGGTGCCTTTATCCCTGAGTCAAGCAGCCAGACCTCTTGTCAGAGTGATTTTTTAAAAGAATATTTGTGTTTCCCTTGAGTGGAAGAGGAAACAAAAGCAAAGACAAGAAAACACAAAAGAAAGGGTGTACTGTGTGAAGCAACTGCTTCTAAACAGGCCACTACCTTTCTAACAATGCCCAATAGCCCCCACTCTGCTGACGCAGCGAAGTCTTCTCTCCCAGGAGGCCAGGTGCTAGCCTAACTGTAATCAATAGCTAATTAATAAAATTCTAAGAATCAAAAGGTCATCCTGCCACTCAGTTTTTGCATTGGAGATTTTAACATTCTTTATTTTTATTTTTTTTAAGATTTATTCATTTTATGTATGTGAGTACACTGTGGCTGTCTTCAGACACACCAGAAGAGGGCATCAGATCCCATTACAGATGGTTGTGAGCCACCATGTGGTTGCTGGGAATTGAACTCAGGACCTCTGGAAGAGCAGCCAGTGTTTTTAACCACTGAGCCATCTCTCCAGCCCAAAGACTTTAAATATAATACTTGCATACTTTCTGAGGACTCAGGTGATGGATGGTATTTTTTATGTTAATTATTACAGGGGGAGTTGAGCAAGAATGACCCTCATGGGTTCCTATATTTGAATACTTAGTCAGCAGGAAGTAGCACTATTGAAAAGGATTAGAAGGGCTAGGAGGTGTGGTCTTGTTGGAGGAAGCCAGGCCCAGTCTGCCTGTCTTCCTACTACCTGTAGATCCAGACCTAGATGTAGAACTCTCAGTTCCTTCTCTAGCACCATGTCTGCCTGCATGCCACCATGCTCCTGCCATGATGCTAATGGGCTAACCCTCTGAAACTGTAAGCAAGGCCCTAGCTAAATGCTTTCTTTTATAGGAGTTGCTGTGATGGTGTCTTCTCACAGCAATAGAACAGTAACTGAGACAGGGATAGAACAGACTAAAACAGAGAGCACCTCTAATCTGAAAACCCCAAATCTGAAACGCTTCAAGATTCAAAACTTTTTGAGTAAACCAATAGATGCCGCAAGTGGGGAATTCCACGCCTGACATCATGTGACAGGTTTCAGAAAATACAGGCATTCTGAAAGAACACAGAAAGTGATCTTCAGGCTACTATGTACCAGGGTCTAACAACAAAAAGAGGGGAGGGGAGGATTTTGTGTTTTCACATATCTCATGTATGTGCACATATTCTAACATCCAGGAGGAAAAAGTCCTAAATTCAAACCACCTCTGCTCCCCAGATGATTCCTAGTTGACAAGGGACATCCAAACTATACTGTCTGTCGCTAGGCAACAATCCCCAAAACTGTTAAGAGGAATCACAGCTCACTTAAAACCAGACACAACTGTTTATCTGAGCAGATGTTATATAATTATTCCCAAATTAAAAATGTTTAATTATGTATTTCTTTGTTTGTATGTGGTGTTACATGGAAGCCAGAGGTTGTTGTGGTGTCAATAGTTTCTTCATCTTGTTTATGTATATTTACATATATGTGTGTGTGTACATATGTGTGTATGTTGTGTACATGCATCCCTGTGGAGATGAGAGGTTACCTTTGGTGTCCTTCTCAGGAACTCCATCTAAGTCCTTTGAGATAGGATTCCTCATTAGCCTGGAGGTGATCAGTTAGGCTGGATAAGCTCCAGGGCTCCTCCTGTCCCTCTTCCACCCAGTGCTGGGAATTTAATCATATTCATACCAACCAAGCACCATTATGTGCTTTCTGGGGACCACACCACTGCCCCAGCCCCTGTTGCCAAGTTTTTTGCAGTTCTCTCCTCCATGAACCTTCAAAGAACTCCTCTGAGAGCCCACACCATGCTTCAATGCCATTTTTTTTTTTTTTTGTTGTTGGTTTTTCGAGACAGGGTTTCTCTGTGTAGCCCTGGCTGTCCTGGCACTCACTTTGTAGACCAGGCTGGCCTCGAACTCAGAAATCCGCCTGCCTCTGCCTCCCGAGTGCTGGGATTAAAGGCGTGCGCCACCACGCCCGGCTTTCAATGCCATTTTTAAGGTACCAAAGACATTATAGATTCTACAGCTGCATTTGAGAGAAGTGTATTCACACTGATACTTTCCCAGGAAGAGAAACTGGCCTCCAGGTGAGGGGATTTTACTTGTGTTTGGTATTTTTGATTCCTGCTTTCTACTTGCCTTAAAGAAAAAAAAAAAAAGCAGAGACAGCACATGTTGACTCAGCACCTCTCAGATGGTAGCCGCATCTATATAGCAGGACTATATAGCATCTATAGCAGAACTATAGTGTGCAGTGGTCCCGGGTGTCACAAAAGCCCTCATGGATCCCTCACCTTGCTTTCTCTGTTTTTCGCAGGCCACATTAATCTCCCCACCCCTTGCTCTTCCTGTGTGATCATTTCCATCTTGAGGTCAAGATTATTCCACCCACTCTTCCTTTATCTTAAGAGAATCACTGAGCCCTGGGCAGGCAGTGAGGGCGAGGTGTCCTTCAGGACTGAAGATAGTGAAGGCCGGGCTTATTGGTCAGGCTGTGTTTCTGGACAGAAGATTGGGTGAGATGTTGGGGACAGGAAATATCAGCCTTCTACTTGCATGTTTGGCAGCTAACTTTAAGGAAGCCTTCTCCTAGTACACACAACTAGGGAAGTTCATCTCCTTACCATATGCATTTCCCCCTCCCCACTTCGAACAAGCAAAATCTGTCTTTAGATGTACTCTTGGGGGATTGGGGTGTAAGTCAGTGGTAGAGTACTACTCACTTAGGGTATGTAAGGCCTTGGGTTGAATTCTTGGCATCCCAAGAAAAAGAAAAGGAAGGAGGCAGACACACACATAACTTTTAAATTGTCCCCTGCTAAGAATTTAGACACAGCATTTGGGACCACTTGGATACAGACAACACAGTCCTGGGAACATGAGCAATCTAGATTTCCATATTGCCAGAGCCCAGGACATGGTATATTTTTATCCTTAATTACAACCCCGAGTGGCCCTCCCTTCTAGCTTCTCTTTACTTTCCGTAAAACTCAAGTTACTCTGGGAGACAGGAGTGACAGCAGGCAGACAAGTGGATGTGCTTGGCCCTGGGAGCCAGCCCAGAGAGGAGCTGCCTCAAGGGGCAGCCCAGGGCAACTGTCTGATTAGCCTTGCTCCAGATGCTCCACAGCCCTGGCATCATCCCAGGCCATTCGAGTCTTACTGGCTGCAGAGAGGTCCTAAAGGCACCAACTGGGGGCACCTTGGCAAATAGCATGGACAGGGCTATTTGGAAACACAAAAAATACTCCTTCCTTTTCATGTATCCAGTATTTATTGAGAACCTAACTGGTATCTGGATGTATCAAGTATTATTGAGTACCTAATGGGTGCCTGGATATATCTAGTATTTACATTATCTGCGCTGAGTACCTAATGCAGAGCCTGCATTTGCCCACTATTAATTGAGTATTTAATGAGTGTAGGTGGCTTTCTGGCACTTCAGTACAAGACAGGCAAGGTCTCACTTCACTTGGATCCATCTTCTGGTCTCAGGATGGAGATAGATAGGATAGCTGAATGGATAGGTCATGAACATAGCTGCTGTGGGAGGCAGAATAATGATTTCCCCACCCGGTTCTATAGATGTTCATGTCCCCACCTCAGAACCTGTGAATAAGCTGTCATCCAGCATGAGTGAGCTAGGCTTGCTCATGTTCTGCTCTGAGATGCAAAAGGATACCAATTAAAGGATAATCACAGTGCTATTCTGTTGGCATTGTGAGACATATTGACCACCATTGCTGGCTTGAAGGACAGAGGAAGATTTCCTTCTGAAGTCTTTGGAAATGGTGCAGAGCTCTGCTCATACCTGGATTTTAGCACAGCCAGTGAAGACCATTTTTGGATTTCTGGCATTCAAAAATACAAGATAATCAATGTGTATGACTGTATACTACTGGGTTATGTTGCTACTGGCAACTAGTTGTAGATAGTGGTAAGGGATGTTAGGAAAACAGAACAGGGTACAGGGGAGAGGGGTGTTGGGAAAACATGGTTTCACATGGGGAGGCCTGGAAAAGAGGCTCTGAAAGCGACATTGGGAGTGGCGGGGTCAGCCACAGGTGGGTCTGGAGAGCCGTCTCTCTGGTCTTGTTTCCATTAGAGTACCATTCCTCTTCCCAGGATTAAATGAAAGAGTGTATCCCAAGTCCCTGCCTCCATGGAGGCTCACTAAACAGACTCAATGGCAACAAGACCCTAGGTGAAGTCATGGGACCCTCTCTGACCCCTGTGTCCTCAGGTCTCTCTTAGACATGGCCAGTGGTCCAGGTACCAGCCATGACCCTATGCCCTGCCTCTGCCTTCCTGGTTCTTCCAAAGTAGAAGGACTCTGCCCCAGTTAGCAGGTGCCAGCAATTTTTCCTAGATATGGAATCTAGGGTCTCCCCCGGACACTCACTCTTGGTTCAAGTTCCTCCTTAGACATTCCAGCTGCCTTCCTCCAAACTCCAGAGACTTTGGTGGTTCCTAAGTCTCACCACTGTCTCGCTCTTTTCTGCCTCTGGTGTCCCCAGCCTTGCCTGGATCACCCTGTGTTGGCGTGGCAGCTAACCAGCCTCTGGACTTCTGGTTTATTTGCCCCATCATGCACTGGTTACAGTGGTATGCTATACTCTGTGCTTATTTGGCCACCTCTTTCAGTCCTTAAACCTCCGTAAGAAAGCCATGCCACAGTGCGTCAGCACTCCTGAGGAGGAGACGGGTTCAGAAGCACAGATGGCATCTTTAAGAGAATGCACACAGCATCCTGGGTGTTAGGATCCGAAGACCTGGCTAAGAGCCTTCTCTGAAAACGTGGCTTCGGGAGTAACTACCTGGACAGGACCCCGCAGCCTTGAGCCATGAGGTCATGAGGACCCAGGAGAGAGACCCCACAGGAAGGAAAGATGAAAGAGCTGCTGGTAACAGGGTCAGTAGAGAGTGACTAGGCACTGAGGTTAGCTTGGTGGCATAGTTGGAATCTCAGTACTGAAATGCAGGAGGTAGTTCCAGCAAGAGTGAGTCACTGGGGAGAGAAGTCTTCTCAGGGCACGGAAGAACTTGACCACCGGGAAAAAAGCATGTGCCAGAAGACATGGATTCCAGTAACAGCACTGTGGAGACAACTGCAGCAGGGCAGAGTAAATCCTGCTGTCCAGTGGGACCCACAGCTCTTCTGTCTTCTCAAGTCGCAAGCAGACCAAATCCATTGACAGCTACTGGATTCTCACTGTGTGCTGAGAAGGGTTTCAGGACTTCAAATATAAATAAGGACCATGGCATAAAGCTGAAGGACCTGGCAGGTGGAGGGTGAGGAGTCTGTTCTTTGTGTTTGTGTGTGTGTGTGTGCGCGCGCGTGTGTGCGCGTGCATGTGCATACACATGTGTGCATGCGTATGTAGAGGCCAGAGGCAAATGCAGAGTGACTTCAGTTATTGTCCACTTATATTTTCTTTTATTTGAATTTTTAAGTGCGGATGGGCGTTTTGCCTGCATGTGTCTATGTGCTTTGTGAGCTTGCTCCCTAGCAAGGCAACAAGAGGAGGGTACTGGAGCCTTTGAACTTAGAAATACAGATGGCTGTGAGCCACCAGGTGGGTGCTGGAAATCCAACTCTGGTCGTTAGGAAGAGCAGCCAGAGCTTTCAGCTGCTGGATCACCCATCTCTCCAGCCCTCCCGTCTTACTTTTTGAGACAGGGTCTCACTGAGCCAAGAGCTTACCAATTGGACTAGCCTAGCCAGCCAGGGAGCTCCTGGGATCCATCTATTTCTGCCCTTCCCCCTCCCCCACTGGGATTACAGCCCTTCTTTTTTCTGGACTCTGATCCTCATGTTCGTGTGGCCAGCACTTTCCTTGGGAGCCACCTCACCCACACCCTCGGCTGTGTTATGATTGATCCAGCAAGGTTCCGCTGGGGGAAATGGTATTTCCTCTGAGGAAAGACTCTCATCTGCTCAATACAACTCTGAATGACACCTGCTCTCAAAGGGCAACGCTGAAATGAGAAACTAAATCATCCCACGGAGAAACAGAAATGGAGACATCTTTCCAGGGCACAGAGGTCGCTAGCATGTTGATTGATTTTTGTACTTTTTCTGATTTGAGTGAGAGTAATAGGATATTGAGTCCAGAGACAAATCGTTAGGGATGTCTGGGTGGCACAGAACCAATCCCGGCAGCATGCACTGGCCAGGACTAAGGAGAGAGGTGTGATCGAGGTTGCAGACCACAGCCTGTGGACCTGTGCAGTGACTCTCCGTGCTCAATCTAAAGTGTACGGTTTTCCTTTTTTGAGATTCCCCCCTAGCATAGACCAAACCTTGTATGTTGGACCACTTTCAGCTACGTGTAACAGAATCCTATATGTACTTAAACACAATAGAGTCATCTCACTAACAGGAAGCCCATGGGCAGGCCAGCTCCTAGACTTGTTAATTCGATGCAGCTAATCCAATAGCACCATTCAAGACCTGGCTTCATTTTATCTTTCTGCTCTGCTGTCTGCATGATCCCATTCTCCAGTCACCTTTTCTCACAGTTGCAAAACAGCAGCAGCAATTCCAATGATCATATTCTAGTTGGTAGGGAGGGAGCCATTTTGTCTTGTGTCTGTTTCTAAGAAAGACTTTGATAAGGGGCCCCTACAGAGTCCTTCCCCTCTGCAATTGAGTACGGTTCCCTGGGCTTAGCCCATCAACAGTTAGTGTCAGCTCTGTGCTATGCAGGAGAAGAAAACACAAACAAAGCAGACCATAACATTCTGGGATATGGAGAATTAGCAACAAGACGACTTGGGCGCACAGAGATGGGGAGAAAAGGATAGTCATTTAGAGGCAGAGATGGCAGAGAGTAAATACTCCTCCCCCCCAGGCACCTGAGACTCAATTAGATCTCCCTCCAGGCGCACAGGAGAAGGGGCAGGTGAGGGGTGCTTGTTTGTTTGTTTGTTTGTTTGTTTCTGAGAGTAAGAGTGCTCCAGAAGGTTAGCAAATGAGGGCAGGACTGGGCTTTCTCAGTAGAATCTGAGAAAAGAAAACAGATAAACTGGCTTTAAAAAAAAAAGTCAAACAAGAAAAACCTTTGAGTCAAGGAAAGACCTGTGTTGCAAAGTGATCAATCTCAGCAGGATCCACAGGAGGAAAGGATGCAGTGAGCAAATGGTAATACCTGTCTCTCTACTACAACTGGCACGGCTGGCCTTGGGTTGGTGCTTGGGACTTAGTCATACTACATTTTCAAAGGCTATGGGGGATGCTGAAGGGAAACTTGGCCCCAAGAATTTCCCTTTTAAATATGAACCCAGCTGCAAGATATCCTGAGACAGTCAGAGGCTTAGAAAATAGACCTATATCTACAGCAGACAAAATAAAATAAAATAAAATAAAATAAAATAAACTAAAATAAAATAAAATAAAGCAAAGTTAAAACACAGGGCCCCAGAATATGGTTGCCAGGACACAAAGGGGTCTCCCTGTCTTCACATTGGCCATGCTAGCTTCTGAGCCTGTTCTGCACTCTTCCTTGTACAACCTCAGGAAATGTGTGTTTGAGCCACATCCTTTGCCCAGAGGCTCAGACGGAATCTTTATTTCACTTGGTGACCACTCAGAACAATAACAGCTGCCACCCGCTTCCTGAACTTCATAACAACGGCTCAACCGTTCGCCCTCCCCATGCTTGTGACCGGCCAGCTCTGAGAACGTGGTTTTGTTCCTTCTCCAGATGCCGTACTGCCCAGAGCAATGTGACAGACATCACCAGGGACCAGGAACTTGAGTCACGCGTCTGATCTACACAGATCACGACAGGCTCTGGCTAGTGGGGTTTCCTTCTGTCTGAAAGAGTAACCTTGGCGTCTGTGGGAAAGATCATCTCAAAGCCTCTCTCCTTCTGAACATGCATGAAAACCCATAGTACCCCAGTTTTCACAGTCCTTATCCCCAACACTGCCAGCTCAGCAGAGACAGGAAGTTCGCAGAGATATTTATGCGACAGAATCACGAGCTGGGCTATTTTCTTCTTCATAGGAAGTGTCAGGCAGCAAGAGAAGCCCAGAGGCCCCTATTCGCTTCAGTGGTGGACCTGGCTAGAGGTATCATGTCTAAAGGCTGCTCAGATCTCTTCAGCCTCCTCAGACACAACACAGTTGTCTGTTAAGACTTCTTGTCCTGCCTCAGACCCTCCCTTGCTTCCCAGGGAGCAAAGCTACTCCAAAAGGCAACAACTGGGTGAACAGCTCACTCTGAAGTCAGCGGCCCAAGATGGATGTCACTTCCCTGAGGGGAGAGTCACTTCCTTTGTAGATTCAGGAAGGACCCAGGATTCACACGAACACCGCCTCTAGGCATGGGAACCTGGGGCCCGATGGGCTAAGTAAGCATCCTGCCTGCCTGCCTGCCTCTGGCCTCACACAGTACCCGGAGGATCCACATGGACTTTAAGTCAGAACACTTTCTGGGTCTGAGAGTCTGCTTTAAACCTGTCTCACAGTGTCTGTGGATCCTTGCTTCTGTGCACCGAGCAGAGCCAGGGATAGACATCCTCCACAGACACCTTGCACAGCCCTAACAGAACACTTCCATCTTCATCCTCTATCACCTCTGCAGCTTCTCCACCTGCGTGCACTCACCTCTTTTCCTTTGTAGAAACCGTACCCATCACGTCCACAGCCTTCCTCTTTCTTGACTGTTCCTTCCTTCATTATCTTTCCCTCATCTCATTATTCCTTTCCTTTTATGTCTTTCAGTTTACCCCCTTTATATTGTTCTCAGCATCTCTTTCCCTCCCATTTTCTTCCCATTCTTTTTTCACCTTGCAGACTGAAGAACACGTGGCTGTCACCCTTCTTACCAAGAATTGGACATGGATGTCTCTCCTTACTAAGAACAAGGGCAGTAAAGAGAACAATGGCCTCCATGGAGACCATCCCTTCATGAACAGAATTGTAACCACAGCAGGGGAGATGTAACATTCTATCTTCCTGTTTGGTCTCTTCACAGTCCCTGAACAAAGCCAAGTGGCTGCAAAATCCTGAATGCACAGGACACACAACCAAGTGCTATTCATGATCAAATACCATCCAAATAGGCAAGGAAGGGCCCATCTCAGAGAGACCACTACCCTGCCTCCCCTCCATGAAACAGTCTTGGGTCCCATACTGCCGAAGTGTTTCAGTACCCATTCGTGCCTGGAAACATGTTCTGAGCCCTGAGAAAGAAGACTTAGCTTGGAAGCAGGGTTGTGAACGCTAGTGTCTATAGGTTCCAAACATTTCCGTGTTAAACAAGAGAATCCTGCTGCCATCCTTCCCACCTCTGATTTTGTAGGTCTATAAATGATGAAGTCAGAGCTGAGTCCCTGAGTGATGGGGGTCATGCTTCCCTCAGTCAGTGGGCCTTCTGGACCACGAGATACAGATTGTCCTTGGGAAAGATTGAAGGTGGAATGAATGTTTCAACAAGGATCTCCCACAAGAAGAGCTGGGATCATGAAGGCCCTTGGTGTGTTGCTGTGCAATGTCTCAGCCTTGCTCCTGCTGGTGCTGACACTAAGCAGGTTTAGGTATAAGGACTGAGTTATACAGAAACTGTGGCTAAGCTCAGGAAAGAATGCAGGTTTTGCTTCAACATAAAAAGAGGAACTGGAGTTAAAATAAGCAGTAGCCAAATACCAATGCTTCCTGAAGGACGTTTCTGCCCTGCCTTCACTGGCTGTGAGCTTTGATTTGTTCCTTAGTAGTCAGCTCTGAGCTATTGTTTGTTTTAGCATGTCTGGTGTGTGTTCTGTACATGTGCATGCATGTGTGCGTGTGTGCACATGCATGTGTGTCGATCTCAAACTCACTATGTACCTGCAGACTTTCCATCCTCTTAACTCTATACCTCTATCCCCAAGTGCTAAGATTACAGGGATGTGCTACTATGCCAGGTGTTACACAGTACTAGGAAACTGAACCATGGGCTGCACATGCTAGATAGGCTCTCTACCAATTGAGCCTATCTACATCTCCAGCCACTTGTAAATGTGTGGGGATTTTGTTGTTGTTGTTTTGTTCGCTTGTTTGTTTTTTATAGGACAAGACATCCTTATAGGTGGGGACTTCCAAACCATTTAGGCCCATGGCTTCCTATCCCTTGGCTGGTATAGGTGACCAAGAAGGTCATAGGTCAAGTGTAAGACTGAAACCAATTATGTCCAGCAAGGCCATATCTCTTCTATAAAAACTGCCTGCTCACTGCCCTGGCTGAGGTAGCCACAGGAGGCTATGATCTGTCCCCATCTGCCAGTGGTGGGCAGGTACCTGCTTCCTAACAGCCAAGCAGCAAAGAGATCAGTAGCTGGTGAGTGGTTCAGGCAGAGAGAGAGATGTTGGTGGCTGAGCCAATCAGGTTCCCTCTGGAGACTGAGAAGAGCAGTGCTGTCAGCTGGGGAGGAGCAACCCACAGAGAAGAGCTGACTCACTGAGGTAGAACTCAGCCAGGGCCCCAGAGCCTCTGGTCCCAAGGCCTGGGCTTCTCTAATGTCCTCCAGGTCACCAAAGGCACTAGACCTTTGCAAAAAAAAAAAAAAACCAGCCAGAGGGACTCCCAAAGCACACTGAAGCTCCTAGTCCCACTGTGGTCATTTTTGGGGTCACAGGAAGCCACGGAAGCAAGAGTGAAGAGAACGTGGGCACAGACTCCAGACAGGCAGAGTTATAGGTTCACAAGCTGTGGGCACAAACCCTCAACAAGAAGCCGCAGAGTCACCTCTTTTCCAGTCATACTTAAAGTCTTCATCACTTTGAAGGAACAGAAGAAACCACAAAAGGGGAGAAAGATCAAAGACGCCGACTAACTTTTAACTTAAGAGAGTTGACTCCTAGCAGGAAGCCACTTGCCAAGGACACCAAGCCACCAGGCAAAGTTCACACAGTCCTAGGTTTGGAAAAAAAAAAAAAAAATCGTAGAGACCACGAAGGCCCGCTGCATGCCTAAGCCACCTCTCCTGAGCCGTGTCTCCAGAAGCTGGTGGCGTCCACACCTCAGAAAGTATTCAAGCAAGGAGCACCTGCCAATCTTAAAAAAGGGCGCTTGCTTGCGTGTACTCAGATCTGTTCTGTCGATTCCCACCAATGACTGGGCTGCGAAAGGGACTCCCTGACCCCTAGACCACACCTTCCATCGCCCCGCCCTCCATCCTGGTGTTCATGCGCACACGAGAAAGAAGCATGAACTGTGCTCAGCCTGACCACCATGCTGTGCAGTACAGCCGTTACTCCAGCCCACAGTGGTTCACGCTGGCCTCTCCCATGAAGCTCAGTATGAGCAGACCCTTCCCCTAGACGGAAGCTTTGCCACACCCTGGATGGAACTGGTCCCCTTCGAGTCCCACCGTGTGGAGGAAGTGGCTGTTGGAAGTACTGATGTGGTTTCTTTTGAATTCCATCATGAGCTGCCCTCCGAGGTTTTGCCTCTGTTCATAACTTCTCTCTCTCTTCCATGTTTCTGGGGCCTTTTGCCTAGAGACTGCCTTTCATCAAGGCAACTCTGAGTCTACCCCTTTGATCAAAACAATTCATCATTCCTGTCACATTCCGGAAGCCACCAACATGCCTCACATCTCCCTTTTCCCACTCCTTTCTTTTCAGCAAAACCCTGAAGACTTTGTTCCCTGTTGTTCTGGTGACCCAGTCCCTAGATGCTTGTCTCCCCTTACTGCACTGCTCACACAGATGTGTCCCATCTGCTGTTGTGACTCTTACTATGGTCACTGTGAGCTTAGTGACACACAGCCCTCTCCTCTACTGAGGACATGGGGGCTGTCACCTCCTTTCTGCACACCCCCATGCTTCCCCAATGACGTCAGGCAAAAACTAGCTTCTCTGGCTTCCACATCACTCAGCTGCCACACTCTGTGGTCAGACAAGACAAGTCCCTGTGTTTGTCACACAAACACTGCAAGGGTGGTCTTCCCAGGCTTTGACTGGCACTGCTGATTTTTTGTTTGTTTGTTTGTTTGTTTCCCTTTTAAAAATCCAGCTGTGGCTGGTGAGATGCCTCAGTGGGTAAAGGCAGTAACCACCCAAGCCTTAGGATTTGAGTTCAATCCCCAGAACCCACATGGCAGAAAGAGAGAACCAACTCCTTCAAGTTGTCCTTTGACCTCTACACACACATACTGTGGCATAACTCATCAATCAATCAATCAATCAATCAACAAGTTTATTTATGGCTTTGTATATTTGGCCTTTTTACAGTGATTCAGATGCCATGGCCAATGCTTTGGGCAGAAGGGAGCTATGGGGATTGAAAGGCACCATCTCATCTAATCTCCCATCTCTCTCGCAAGTTCACCTCCCTCTGCTGCTTCCTGGGCCACTGACATCTGCTCATCCGTGGAAGTCAAACAAAAGAATAGATCAAGGCATAGCCACTGGCTTGGCTTTCCTTCAACACTGTGTTCTTTTCTCAGCCATGGCCACCAACAATCCTTAGCATGCATGACTATCATCTTATGACTGTCATCTACGAGGAGTCACTGTTATTCACTCAGTTCCCCAGACACATGACTTTGGGGGACAGAGCTAAGCTCTACTAGGTTCTCACATTGCAACTCTTCAGACAGAATACCTGTTTTTCCTTTCTCTTTTTTATTTTCTCCCAGGGAAAGCACAAGTTGGTTTGGGACTTACCTGAACAGTGAATTTATCATCCTCATTGGGCAGAATCCTGTAAGTGTAAACACAATTTCGGAACCTGAAATAAATCAAAGACGGCATTACAAACCATGCAGGAAAACACAGAGCCAGATAGAACAGGGCTGTCTGACACAGCTTGGGGGGGGGGGGAGTCTGCGTACAAAGCTTGCAAATGTCGGGGATGATGGTGGTCTGAGGGATGATGGTGAGGCAGAGCTGAACCTGACGCCTCACAGTCCTGCATACAGCACAGCCTTCCTGCCCCTCAGCACACCAAGAGTGGCCATGATATGCCATTTACATCACTGCTAGATAGCTATGTGGTCTGATCTAAATGCTCCATCATCTAGAGGGGCTTCCTCAACCCCTCAGCTACCACATCATCAAAGATAATGGAGCAAGAGACAGGTGTGAAGAGCCAAAACTCCCAGGAGCTCAGCAAGATCCGATCATGATGACCAGCTCTCAGCTACAACTGCGGAAGGAGCACATCGGCCAGGGTGAGGCTCCCCAGTACCCACCTTCTGCTGAGACCTCATTCCCCCAACTTGGCTTTTCCCCATGGACTCCTTGTTTTAATGGCTTCCTTCTTCCTGCAATGAGTCCTACCCCTTTCAGACACTGGGTTGGAGAGCTCTGGTTGTTTCTATAGAGGAAGTGCCAACCAGCCAATAGCTCCTTCTACATTTTTGGTTTAAGAATCCCAGCCCCCCTCCCCCACCTTTTTTTTTTTTTTTTAACCTTCTTAGAATCTCTGAAAGGAAGAACTTATTAAAATTAAGGATTCTCTGGGAAGGGGCTGTAGGTGACCAATCACCAGCCATCTGGTATCTGGTAGCATGGTGGCCATGGGGGTCTGTTGGTGGCCTCAGGAGTCCAGTGGCCCCACAGCTGAGCTGTGAGCAGTTTTGGGAAGCATCACCATCACCAGGTCTTCCTTAATCCTGCTAGAATGGCCTCTTACTCATCTTCCTCTATTTGGGATTCTCATGAACAGTGAAAGCTAGGTACCCCTATTGTCCAAAGGCAGTGGGGGCTGTAAAATTCCATCAACAATGCTTCTAATCTAGAAATGAGAGTTAGGGAGGTTGGAGAGAAATGTCAGTTGTTAAGAGCACTTGATGCTCTTCTAGGAGGACCTGGGTTCAGTTCCTAGCACCCACATGGAGGCCTGCACCCAACTTTAATTCCAGTTCCAAGAAATCCAGCACCCTCTTCTGGTCTCCACAGACACTGCCTGCACATAGTACACAGTATGTGTGCAGGAAACACACCCATAATATAAAAATCAACTGCATAAAAAGTCACTTAGCTAATCCCTTCCACATGCCACACAGCACTACAATTTCACAGATGTTACTATTAAACTCAGTTTAAGTTTTATATTGAGGCCTGGGTGCGTTGCTCGGTTGGTAGTGTTTGCCTACCATTCATGAAGCCCTAAGCTCAGTTCCCATCATAAACCAGGAATGGCAACATACACCAATAATCCCAGTTCTCAGGAGGTAGAGGCAAGAGAATCAGAAGTTCAAAGTTAGCCTCAGTTACATAGAGGGTTGGAGGCCAGCCTGGGCTATGTGAGACTGTCTCACAAAACAAACAAAAAAAGATTATATATTGAAAAAAAGCACCACACACAGAAGATATAAAATGAAAAAAAAATATTTCCTATCATCCATGAATTTCTTAGACTTATTCTTATTTATAAAATATTTTAAAACATATGCATAAAAGATTGTGTGTGTATGTGTATATATGTATGTATATGTGTATTTATATATATATCTTTTAAAAATTTAAATATATAAAATCTTACTCTTTATGTTATTCTAAAGTTTGCTTTCTTCATAAAATATCATCAAAGTCTTCCATATTGTGGTGGTTTGAATGCGAATGGCTCTCATAGGCTCATATGTTCAAACACTTGGTCCCCAGATGGTAAAACTGGGAAAGATTAGGAGGTGTGGCCTTGTTTGGGAGGTGTGTGACTGGGCGTAGACATTGAGGTTGTAAAAGGATCAGGATGTAAGTTCTCAGCTACCTGCCTGCTTCCGTGTTCCCTGCCCTGATAATCATGGATTCTAAGCCTAAGAATGATCATGAATTCCAAGATATCCTTTTATACATTGCCTTGGTCGTGGTGTCTCTTCAGAGCAATAGGGAAGTAACCAAGACACACATGACAGATGGTTTGCTCATGTTCTCAGCATTCTACCACATACATGTATTGTCATGCCCTTGACCAGAGCCTGGTGGTGGTAGTTATTTTGAATGTTTTGCCTGTGTAAGAATGTTGCAGTGAACAAACATCCATGTATATGTGGCTACATCGGTATGTACACGCATGGCAACATCTGTGTGTGTATACATGGCTACATCCGTGTGTCATACATGGTTAACCCATGCATACATGGCTGAAGTCTTTGTTTTTGTTTCTTCATTGTAAAATGGAGATGACAGCAATGCCATGTCTATTCGTTGCTGGGAGGACTAAAAGCATCCATGTATCGAAAGCCTTTGGAACCGTGCCTGGCTCACACTGGACACCACACGTGTCAGGGGTTGCTAGTTGTGTGGATAAACAATGAACTAGACAGAGTCAGCCAGACAAAAAGGCATAGGCACTTTACAAACATGCTTGCGTGGACACGCACACTTTTATGTAGCCTAGGTCGGCTTCTGACACAAGATAATCCTCCTGCCTCAGCCTCCCAAGTGCTGGGATGTCAGGTGTGAGCCATCAAGTCTTGCTGGCATTTTACATTTTGATAAAGACTGACAGCTTCGCGCCAGTGAGTCTGCCGGGTTTTTTTCTTCCTCCTAACGGATATGAGAGTGTCTACTTCCCCACAGCCTGCTGACTGGCTTATCAGATCTCGTAATCTTTTCAGATCTGAGAGGGGGAGAACTATGGCAGCTTGCCTTAATTTGCCTCTCCCCGTGAGAAAGGTTTGGTTTGTCTTTGTTCTTGGCTGTTTCTGTTTCTTTTTCTTTGAATCCCTTTCCTTGTCTTTGCTTTTTGTTTTTTGTTTTTTTTTTTTAACATCATCCTGGGCTTATTATCAGACAAGACTCTGATCTATGCTACCGTGGATTTTGATATTTATTTCAACAATGTTTGTTGGTTCCCTTCCGTTGCTGTATAAATTTATATTTTTCTATGTAGCCAGCTTTATAATCTTTTACTGTTTTGAATTCATATATACTTTTCTATGTAGCCAGCTTTATAATCTTTTACTGTTTTGAATTCATATATACTTAAAGAAAATGTGGGACAATGCTTTTGCGAGAGTTCATGACGTCGTTGCTTCATTCCCCATGGGAAAGCTGCTCTTGAGAGGCTCTTCTGGCTCTAGTCACAACTTAATGTTCCACCCCAACCCCAAACCCATATCACAGGCCAGGTCGATATCACCACCATCTGGCCCGATAGCATCTCGCCTCTCAGAGATATCACTGGAACACAGAGAATCCTCACCACACCCACTTATACGCCCCTATGGCTCCTAGGCTCAACCCATACAGAGCCAGGTAGTGGAACTGTAGAGCCAGCTCTGCCCTGATCTGACCTGGCCTTATCTCTCAGGAGCTCTGACCCTTCCTCCTAAGCAAAGGAGGGAGCGTGAGAATGGCTTTCCTTAGCCGAGGGCAGCTACTTATGGAATAGCCCCAAGGAGCTGGTGAAACACATGGGCTCACAGACAGAAAGAAAGGACAGAGAGATAAAGATATGGCTGCTCCAAAAAGGAAAATTTAACCAAGTGTAGGAGAAAAGCCAGCCTGGCCTTTTATTTTACTTTTTTTTGTTTTTTGAGACGGGGTTTCTCTGTGTAGCCCTGGCTGTCCTGGAACTCACTCTGTAGACCAGGCTGGCCTTGAACTCAGAAATTCACCTGCCTCTGCCTCCCAAATGCTGGGATTAAAGGCATGCGCCACCATGCTGGGCCTACCTGGCCTTTTTTTTTTTTTAATATTTTTTATTAGGTATTTTCCTCAATTACATTTGCAAAAGTCCCCCATACCCTCCCACCCGCTCCCCTACCACCCACTCCCACTTTTTGGCCCTGGCGTTCCCCCCGCCTGGCCTTTTAAAAGATATTCTAGCCGGGCGTGGTGGCGCACGCCTTTAATCCCAGCACTCGGGAGGCAGAGGCAGGCGGATTTCTGAGTTCGAGGCCAGCCTGGTCTACAAAGTGAGCTCCAGGACAGCCAGGGCTATACAGAGAAACCCTGTCTCATAAAACCAAAAAAAAAAAAAAAAAGATATTCTAGAAACAACCTCACACGATTAAGGCCAAAATCAGAACTGAACCCAACAGGTGTATCTCAGACGACCCTGCCTGAGCACTGTCAATATTCAGACAGCATCATAACCATCACCCTTATGAAAACATTAGTCCAAACTTTAGTCCAGGCTGTGTCTCGCTCCACATGCTGCTCTTGTAAATCCTACCAGAACTCTAGTTATGTGTCACTTCTAATTTCTAGAAAACATTCTTTGTGTGTGCTTTCTCTTTTCTTGGATAAATGCTGCACACTTCTGAGCCAGGTGGGTAGAAAACAGTCAAAATGGATAGATTGCATTCAGAAAGCCATCTGGAATTGGGTATGGTCCTGTGCACCTACAACCCTAGCGTTTGGGAGGTTGAAGCAGGAGTATAGGGAGTTCAAAGCCAACCTGGGCTACATAGTGACCCTGTCCCTATGCACCAATAAAGAGGGTGGCAAGGCATATTGGCTAGCACAGAACCAGAGAAAATGTACCTAAGCCCCAGCAAGCAAGAGTGTTTATCCCGGCTACTCCAACCTAGAGAACACTGGAGTCACAGGGCTGAGACTTGATATATTAACAGAGGCTATCCCCTGCTTCCTTGGGCCCCTCCAAAAGAGAGAAAACAGGAAGAGGGTTGAGGTGGTCAACAGGTGGGAGGTGGAGGAGAGACAGGGAAAGAACCCTCCTCAGAAGGAGGGACCCAAGCCGTCATTCTTGACCTAATGCTTTAAGCAAAGACACAGGAGTAAGGCCCTCACAAGGGAGCCCTCTGTCTGTCTGTCTGTCTGTCTGAGTTTACCACTGGCCCAATACTACATGTGTCTTGTTGGTTTGGTGGGGCCTTTCATCCCCATCCATCTTGGTGTTTTCCTTTTTCTTTTTCTTCTTTCTGTCTGTCTGTCTGTCTGTCTCTCTCTCTCTCTCTTTCATAAGATACGTTGGGCAAAAATGGCTTTTGATTCTAAAAGAAGCTGTTTCCCCCAGTCCTCAGTTGTCAGAAAAAGAAAAAGAATCACCAGACCTGTGAAAATATATCACCACTCAAAAGAGGGCCCCGACCCAACAAAGGATATAAAGGAGCTATCTCTATCTTAAATATACTCATTGTTTCAAAACAGCATGGGGAGGCCCTGACGGGTATCTGCCTTCCCAGAACCCTCATGTCCCAATTCCATTCTTGTAATAAAACGCCCTGACCAAAAGGCAACCTGGTGGCAGGGTATGTGAAGCTCTCCTTAAGGCAGACGTTTTCTTTTTCCAACAGCTGTCGCTCTATCACTTTAGAAAGACTGGCCAATAGAATAGACTATGGCATTTGAGAAAGTGGTTGTAAGCATTTGGAAGCAAACACTATGATCCTGATTTGTAGATGATATGAAGGCCTATTCAGAAAAGTTGGGCTGGGGAGAACGTTCAGTGGGTAAGAGTGCTCATTGTGTGAGCATAAAGGCCTGAGTTTCGATCCCCGGAGCCCACGTGAAAAAGCAGGGCAGAGAGTCTGTGTGGTGGTGTGTGCCTTGAATACTGGATCTTGGGAAGTAGGCTCGTCTCTGTGATTTCTAAACCAGCCAAGGATACATAGTGAGGTCCTGTCTGAAAATTTAAGAAAATTGAGCTGTGGTCACACACATCTATAAATCCAGTGCTGAGGTGGGGTGGGTGGGTAGCAGAGACAGGAGGCTTGCTGCACCTGGTCAGTCAGCAGAGCCAAAATCAGCAAGCCCCATGCTTAGAGAGAAGCATCGTCTCAAGTGAACAAGGCAGAGAGTGATGGATCAGGATTTCAGATGTCCTCATCTCACCTCCTGGCCCATGTGCAGGCAAACACAAACATGTGTGCGCACACATCTATGCACATGGATGGTGTCACACACACCACAGATAGCAAGATCTCTTTAAAAAGAAAAGACAGGAGAAGCAGCTGAAAGATGAATGAGGAGCGGCCAAAGAGTGGGACAAAATGAAAGCTGAAAGCATAAAATTCTATGCAGGCAACCGCTTATCATGAACCAGTAACTGCGGGGGAAATGTGTCATTCACAACAATAACAAAAACATACAAGTCATCGGCAGAGACCCAGACAAGAAACACTCAGGGTCTGTGTGAAATATATTACACAATCAAAGAGGGAACACAATGAGACTGTCAAGCGCACGGCTTACATTAGGATTTCCTGCCATCCTAGTGAAAGTCATAACAGCAAGTTTTGTCCAAGTTGAAAAATATTACTATCTGGTTTACCTGGGAAAACACTTGAATATAAGAGATAATAACCCCAAAACATTTTGAAAAATTATGTTTATGTCTTTATAATGGTAGTGGTGTAGTTGGGTATTTTTGGACAGATAAACAACCCAGAAAGAACTTAGCATATGGTAGACAAAGGAATCATGGAGGGGACAAGCATAAGTCATTTAATGAGAGGTTGGGGAAGGATGGCTACTTGAGAAAAATACACATGAATCTTCATCACTTGTCATCTATTAAGTCCAAGAAGATTTAGCTTCAACGTGAACAATAAAACATATGGAAATAACAGCCACGGCGGCTGCATTTGTCTGTATCATGATACATGATACAGACACACACATCAACACATGCAACAATTCTACCGCATAGATCCTCTTATACTTGGTTTTCAGATGACAAGGCTGGGGCCCAGTGTAATTCGATAAACTGCTGGAGGTTCCTCCCTTAACCCAAGTGGATGAGCTACAAAGACCCAGTCTTAACCTTTCTGAGTGGATTTCTGTGTGCAGAAGGAGTCTCTGTGTTAGAAATCCCAAGAAGAAGTCCCAGAAGAAAACAGTGACCCTCCCACGTCAGAGAATCTAAAACTTAAAGGCAGACCATCGTGAAGATATATTTGTCACAAACATGACAGAACTCACATAGGCAGATGGCAAAGCTTGCAGCATTCCCTGGTACTGGGGATTGAACCGAGGACCTCACACATACTAAGCAAACACTTAACCACTGGGCTATATCTCCAGCTTCACTCTACCCTCTATTAAGATAAGACCTCATTATACGGTCTGTGGTAGCCTGGGACTCATCACAACCCTCCTTCCCAAGCTACACACAGTCTTAATTGAAGAAAAGAAGCTAAGAGAATAGAGGACCATCCACAAAAGAAAATGGCCAGCAAACCTCTCAAACAGGATCAGCAATCAAAAGCAAAACGAAATGATCACAGATGACCTTTCATGTTATGACTCCACTTCTCTTAAAAGTAACAATCTGTAGAATAGGATACTGAAAGGAAGTGGGCATTTTCTCATGCTGCTTGCCAGAAGCATACATTAAGTCAAATTTTCTGGAAAGCAAGTTGCCATTTTGTGTCCAGTCTTTGAAGACGACTCCTGCTGGTGCTCTAACTGCAGTGGGGATTTGTAACCAGTAACATATGTAGCAATTCTGCTGGAAGACCTTTTTTGCTGCTGCCACACTTACAGCAAGATTGCTGGTAATGTAAATGTCAATCAAAGAATCATTCCATAAAGCATAAACATACTGGAAGAGAAGCCTAGGCTTCCAGCAAGAGTGATTTTAAGGCAGGAAAAATTGATGTTGTTGGAAACCCCAGACCACAAATGAAAGGTGGTGTGTACATATGTATGTGAGTGTGTATGTGTGTGTATATGTGTGTATGTATGTATGTATATTATGTGATAAAAATGGGTATGAGAAGATACATCAACAAATTCACATGGCTTGCACTAGTCTCTCAGTGATTGGATGGCAATTTTTTGTTTATTTTACACTTTTTACTTTATGCTTAACTCACTGTGGGGGTTAAGTTGAGATAGGGCCTCACTATGTAGCCTGGGAAGCTGGTCTGGAACTTTCAGCAATCTTCCTGCTTCCAGCTTTCTGAGTGTGCAGTCACCTGTGTGTACCACCGCACAGCCAATACCACTGTTAACCTGAAAGAAGACTTTGCTGTTTCACACCAGGTCTGTCCACCTCTACACTGCCTATTCCAGCTAGCTGCAGGGCCACATGGGCACTCTCTTTTTTCATAGGTCCCTTTGGCCAGCCCTTCACAGTGTTACTTCAATTGCAAAGTAAGCCCAAATTGATGGGTGCTGGCACATGTTAACAGTATGCCCCCATGTATGTGTGTAAGGGCACATGTGTGCATACATGAATGTGTGAGTAGAGATCAGAGGACAATCATGATGTCCTCCTTCTAGGAGGACAACAAACCTCTAGGGTTTGTTGTTGTTGTTGTTGTTTTGGTGTTTGTTTGTTTTGAGACATGGTCTGAGTCTCACTAATTCAGCTAGTCTGGCTGGCCCATGAACCCTAGGGATCCTCCGGTCTCCACCTTCCTAGAACTGGGCTTACAAACATGCACCATGTGGGCTGTGGAGATTGAACTCACCCACCTCTGTCACCCTCTCTCTCAAAGAGCAAGTGCCCACCAACATGGTGTTTCCTCCCATAGAACATCTAGCATTTTAGCAACCAGAGGACTTCATTCCTTCGGCATCTCTTTACTAAGTTGGAGCTCAGGTCAGAAGGTGGTGGGGGCCAGCCTCTTTCCTAGACTTCATCTTCATCCCCAGTCCTCTAAGCATTTCTTGTTGTCTGTGCCCAGGCCCCTCCCTCCCCAGGCTTCCAGGGTGTCAACCCCTGTGGCTCAGCAGCCACCAGACACTCTTGCGTCATTGAAGTTCTCTTCCTGCCTCAGTCGCTTTGAGCACTTCCTCTGTGGAGGCCCCACATGACAGCTCTGTGTCTCCCAGAGGCCTCCAGGAAGTCCCGGAAGTGACACTGTCACAGCTCTCCTCTCCTGTCATGGAAAGTTCTCCACAGATGGGTCTTCTGTTTCTGAGATATCACTGCTTGCTTTCAGCTCTAAAAACTAATGGCCAGCTCTATTTTTACATATGCAAAGCACCTAGAGGTGTACTGTAGCCTGTTTCAAGTTAGGCTATGGAATATCCACATTACTCCTGTCTTCCTATTTTATTGTTGAAATGATATAGCTATTTCAATGTGCAAAGACTATACAGACAGTTCTCCAAGTAAGGCATACAAATGACCCATTAGCATTATTAACATTAGGGATACAAACTAAAACCACAGTTAGATGTTGTGCTGCTTTGCAGCCCCTAAGCTGGGTAGAACAAAAAGACAGCCAGATATTGTGGTGAATACATTTAGAAAGTGGAGGCAGAATGATCAAGAGTTCAAAGCCAATTTTGACTACAATAGGGAGTTTGAGGCTGGCTTAGGCTATGTGAGACCATAGCTCACAAACACACAAACAAGTGAGGGGCTGGGGAGGTAAGAGCTGAAAAAGTGCTTCCCTTGTAAACATAAGCACCTGAGTTTGATGCCCAGACTACATTAACAAGCAACCGGCCACCACTAACTGGGTTTGGTGCCTCTAACATCAGCCCACCTAACCTACGTGAGTTCCAGGGCATTGAGAGCCTCTGTCTTAAATAAAGAAATCAAAAAGGTAGGGCCTGAGGTAGCTCAGAGGGTAAGGGTACTTGTCATTAAGCCTGACTATCTGAGTTCAGTCCCTGGGACCCACATGGTAGAAGGGGAGAACTAACTGCTGAAGTTGTCCTTTGGCTGACACACACACAATGTGCAAATGTACACATGTACCCACCCACACACACACGCACGCACACACACACACACACACACACACACACACACACACACACACACGTACGCACTCGCGCGCGCGCGCGCACACACACACACACACACAGAGAGAGAGAGAGAGAGAGAGAGAGAGAGAGAGAGAGAGAGAGAATAACTAGAAGAGAAACTGGACCCTCACAATGTCTGGTTAGAGCTACAGCTGAGCACAAGAGTTCAGTACTTCCTCAAAACGCTAAACATAAAATCACCACATGACCCAGCCCTGCCTCTCACTCCCCAAGACTCCTGCAAACAGACATCCACACTGAGCCTGGTTGATGACGGTTCACAGCAACTGTTGTTCACAACAGTCAAAAAGTAAGAATAGTGCAAAACGCCACTCAACCGGGGAATGTGGTGTGTCCACACAGTGGGTTATCAAACCATGGATGCCCGCTACAATTCAATGAGCATAGGGCATTGTGCTAAGTGGACAGATCCAGATGTCAAAAGCTGCACGCCATATAATTTCACATACACAAAATGCACGAGTCAGGCAAATCCTTAAAGGCAGAAAGTAGACTGGCTCTTTCCAGAGGTCAGAAGAAAAGCAAGCAGCTGCTCACATGTATGGGGGGTGGGGGGGGGGAGCGGTTCTTCTGGGAATAATGAGAACTCTCTGAAATTAGATGGTGGTGTCAGTTGCGTAACTCTGTGACCATTACTAAGGACCATTGAACCACAAACTAGAATGTGGACGGGTGACTTAACAGTGGGTACCTTAACCTCAGCTGAGGCACTGTAAAGCCAGTGAACTGGTCTGGCCAGCCTCTTTGGAGCTGGAGTTCTAGGTGTCTTGCCGACATGACACAAGAGATTCCAGGCAGCTCCAGAGTCTTGCTCCTTGGGACTACGTGGCCTGGCATGAATTGGGTAACGATAGCAGTTCTTGTTCCATCTCTGTGGCAGGCAGAGAGATGGGATTGTTAAGAAGTGCTAATGGCCTTGCGTTGTAGGTGAATTTAACCTATGCGCCTAAGCCAGTGCCTACCCTGTACCTGGGAAGACAGCTCCAGGGTACTGGGCATGGGCAGAAACATAGTCACTCTGCCACTTACATAAATGATACAATAGGCCTTAAATAGGCCTTCCTGGGTTCAGCCCTTCCTCCTGGTCTTGGACACAATGAGTCTTCAAGAGCATCCTTCTCAGACAAAGGCCTTTTCTCATGTCAAGCAGACGTCAGGAGCCCATAGGCCTTCAGCTCTGGCTTCTGCCTATGCAGGTACTTCCCTCATTTGCCTTTGATGCCAGATATGGAAAACAATGCCACACTGTGTTTGCACAAAAGTCATTATCATGCTGTGGAAACCTTATAGACATTTTCAATGGAGGATGGGGAGGGGAGATGACCTCATGCCCTGACTCCCTCTGCTAGGCATTTTCACCCTCACCAACTCCTTCTCTGCAGTTCTCTTTCTACCAAAGAACAAGTGTGAGACAGTGTAACTGTGTGATCCTCACCCTGTTCTCTAGTAGTCCTAAAAGCAGGGCCTGTTTTTATCTCCCTGGCAGGCTTGTCACACCCAGTGGCTGGTCACACCGTTTCTTTCAAAAGACTAGAATGCCTTCTCAGAGGGCAGTTTTGGTTGTAAATGTCCCATGCCTTTTTCTCCTTTCTTTCTGCACTGCCAGAGCTACCAAGGCTATTGGCATTCTATCCCTGGGACAGAGCTTACCCCGCCACCAGGCCTGGGTGCACTATGGAAGACCGCTTGCTGAGGGAATCCCTCACACATCAGGGCTGGACCAGAGGCAACCATACTCTCCCTGCCAGGGAGGAAGCACTCCAGAGTAGTTTAGGGGAAATGCCATTCACACAGACAACCGTCAACTTGATCAAGTTGAATCTGGCCTGGTCATCTCTTTTAGAAAGAGCAGGTTGTTTCCAAGTGCTGGGTCATCATCCAAATTCTTCCTATGTAGCTTCAGCAATAAGAAGCTACTGGGATGACCCACAAACCCGGCATCTGCTGAATTGTCTTCTGTGCAACACATGGTGTAGCTGCGCTGTCCCTGCTCATGAGCCTCTTAATAGGTCTCCATCCACCTGGCCAATACCCCACAACAGGGTGCACAGGCTCCTGGGAAGGGAGCTGACTAATCATGGAGGAACTGAGTACAAATGAGTGAAGGTGACACAGGCTCTACTCAAGTGAAGGTGATACAGGCCCCACTCAAAAGGCACACATTCCCTTTCAAGGAAGGTAGAACAGAACTCCAGTCATACTAGCAAGGTCTCCCCAGGCCAGTGCTCCGGTGCCTCAGTGTAACTCCAGGCTCCCCTAAACCAAGGCTCTCTGAATGGTGACTGAGAAGAAATAAAAGCCTTCTTACTCGGTAATAAGTGACAGGATTGATCTCTCTGAAGGAAACAAAGGTCAGGGTGAATGTGCACTCCTGTCACGTGGGTGGTACTGAATTGCAACCTTGTCTTTAAGCATTTAGCTCCCTCTCCCATGTCATGTCTAGTCAAATCTCGGAGCAGGAAGGTTCTCCTCACAATGCTGCATTCTTCCCAGAGGGCTAAACAAACCCAACACATGCACCAGGCCCCAGCTGCTGTCCCTTCGGTCACAAGAAGGAACATGGATGGAGTCCCAGCAGCAGCTGACCCACGGCTGCCTGCCCCAGAGCCCACACAGACTGGCTGATGTCCAGCAAGGCAGCACACATGCCAAATCTATCACTCCTGAAACCAAAGATAACTCAGCTGCCCTGTATCCCACATGTATCCTATGCCCCATCTCCCCTTCGCAGCCCCATCTCTGACCTCGACCTTGTTGCTGTCCTACAAGCTGCTGACTTGATCTTGGGCAGGAGCCTGGACTCTGGCCAGGGCAGATGGCGAGGGGCAGTGATGAGGTGGGGGAGGTTCCATCATCCACAGGGAACAGGAGAAAGTAAGGATCTAAAGTTTGTTTTTTTCAGGAGTTTAAGTCTCTTTGAATGAAAAGGCAGGCTTCTAACAATTTTTCAAATTAAAAAGTATGCCTTTCCTACATTTTTTGTTCTGTTTTGTTTTTCGAGACAGGGTTTCTCTGTATAGCCCTGGCTATCCTGGAACTCACTTTGTAGACCAGGCTGGTCTCGAACTCAGAAATCTGCCTGCCTCTGCCTCCCGAGTGCTGGGATTAAAGGCGTGTGCCACCACCGCCCGGCCTTTCCTACATTTTTGGGGGGGGGTGTCATAATAGAACACTGAGGTTGTGGTAGTCATTCCTTTAGTTTGAAAATCTCTTTGTCATCTTTGCTTTGCATGGACTTAAGACAGCTGAGGCAGGGGAGTCAGATGAAGAAGAAAGACAAGGTCTGTGTTGCCCGAATGTCCTCCAAGACCCCTTGGTCTTGGCTCAGGCTCCTTCTGCTCTGACTCCAGCCTTCCAGATGCTGCCAGCTTAGCACAAGAGAACCCATACCATGGTGTGCATTTGTAACCAATGCATACAACAGTCTCTCAGCCCATAGCCAACTCTCAACAGAATTGCCCTTGGCCCAAATCCCACTGGGACAGAAAAAAATATAACTAGGTTAGTAGAGTCAGGCTGAGCTTGTGACACACTGAAAAGTACCTTCCTGCCCTCTTTCCTTTCAGGGCCTCTCACTGGTAGATTCCCCAAGGGACAGTGCTTTGGGGAGGTCCAGGCCACCTGCAGTGCTTCTCCTGAAATATGCTGGTGGGTGTGCAGGAAGCTGGCTGCTAACTCCACCAGCACAAGATGCTCAGCCAGCCGTGAGCCTGTATGGGCTTCTAGTGCCCCTGCCCCCAACTCTGTGAACACCCTAGCTCCTCTTACTTCCACTCAAGTCCACTGGCATGCCCAGCCTGATGGCGGTAGGAGGTAGACAGCACAAGCTAGTGGTCTCTGGGAGCAAACGACCTTATCCTCAGCTGTTTGTAACCTGTCCAGGCCTCATGGTCCTTAATCGAAGGTCTAGGTGTTCATAGAACCCACACTCCTGGCTCTCTTGAAGATGAAACTAGCCAACAAATGCCTAGCACAGCAGGTCCCAACATGAGTCAGAGCTCAGAACAGTCTGTGGTCAGTCACCCACTTCCCTCCTGCATGAAGATGGGGGGGGGGTGCAGCTAGCTGCTCTGAAAGATCTTTCTTTCAGTCCAGGGACAATCTATCAGATGGTACCTGTGCTGTTCAAGTAGGCACACCCTTCCTGACAGTGTTCCTGCCCTGCTCCAGCCTGAAGCCTGGACAGGGTCTGACCACAGGACTATAGGGGTGGCGGCCTTCCTCAGAAGACGCTAGACGGACGGAGTGTTAAAAAGGAACCTTCAGCAAGTGGCTGTTTCCTCTGTTGTTAGGATAACCAGCATATTCAGCAACATCTTCATACTGGGCTGTGGGGGGAACCAATGGGGGCAGAGACCTGGATAGGGAGGGACATAGCTGAGTGCAAGGAGGGACAGAGACCTACTCAGAGAGCAGCTCTGTGGCTTCCTGTGCCCTTGCAGCCTAGAGTAAACCTTGTACACGAGGAGTCCTGTCCTGATTAAATGCACCCCGGACTCAGCTCCCCAAATAGAATTAGCTCTAAGACCACATACTAGCAGGGTGGAGGAGGGGACCCTTTTGCCACGGTTACACTTCACTGAGTCCCTGACTGACGCTTGAGCTGACCAAAATGCATTCCAATACACCCTCCACCAGGGAGGCCTGAGTTTCTTCCTGGCTCTGAGTGAGGGTCCCTGCTCCTGCCACAGGAACTCACGGAGACCCCTGGCACCACAGGTCATGGAGGGCTGCAGTGTAGGGGAGGCCCAGAGTCACTCAGAGAGCCCTAGCACCACACAAGCCTGTCATGACACAGGCTCCCTGAACTCGAACGCCAAGGTCCAAATTGGGCCTCAGACAGACGACGGTGCCCCCCCCCCCCCCGCTTCTCCCCTCCCCACAGGGCAACGAAGTGCCAGTCAGGTCCCACCATCCTGTGACATAAACCTAACTCAAACTCACATTATAGGGGTTCCCCCTTTGCATCCACCCCTCAGCGGTCCCTGGATCTGACAGTTGGGAGGAGACGGGGTACTCACAGCACGCAGAGTGCGTAGGCCCGGGGGATGGACTCGCTGGCACGCACAAGGAAGCTCCCATCCTTGCCGGCTCTGGAAAGTAGCTCCTCTGCCTTGGAGCGGGTGATGTTGCCATGGTTCCACCCAGGGACCATGGCAGGCATGGGTCTCCTGGACTGGGTCAGCAGCCACTCCCAGGATGGACACACTCCAGCAAAGTAGTTCAGGGCCCTCCCTAGGCTGAGACCTGCCGCCTGTTGCCTCTCAGAAATTGCCTCTGCTGCTCCTACCAGCTTAACTGACTGACTTCCTGTTTCAGGCACTCAGCGAGGGAGAGGAAACTGAGCTGCACAGAACTTCCTCATTATAGAAACCAAGTTGGGGGGGGGGCATCATCTACCTTCCCACCCAGCCAGCACTGGCTGCCTGCTCCACCCTCTCACTCACTGGCTCTCTATTTTCCCTGAATGGGACCCAACCTCCAGAAGCGTCCATTATCAGCCGAAGTTCCACATGAGGGAAGCAAGGGCTCTTTTAGCGTCAGGTTTCATGGCTGACTTCTCAAGCCTGGCCCAACATTTGTGAATAGGCCAAAGGCATGGCTCACAGAAACCTTTGCTGATGTCCACAAGTGCCGTCACAGTTTTCCCCAGCACCACCCAGCATACTTGTGATGGCGAGCTTTAACTGTCAACTCGACACAACCTAGGATTGCCCAGGAAGAGAATCTCCATGAGGGAATGTCTGCATTGGGCTGGCCTGTGGATACATCTGTAGGGGTTGTCTTAATGAAGCTAATTGATGTCAGAAGACCCAGCCCACTGTGAGCAACACTATTCCCTAGCTAAAACAGGCTGGTTTGGCCCCTCTGGACCTCTGCTGGGCACCTGGGGCTCATGGAGGGCTTACATGTCCCTATGGCGCAAGCTGGCCACTTTGGTGATATATGTTACCGAGTTCTGCACTGCAGAAGCCCAAATGGCCAGTCAGGCTATTCCCTCTGTGGCTAGACATGGCTATGTTTGCTCACCCCTTAAAGGTCACCATTCAGTACTAGCTGAGTTCTGCAGGTACTAAGGTAGCCACTGTCCCTTTGATCCCAGGAGCTGGGTGACTTTGTTCCTCAGGCCAAGCCCACCAAGGGAAGTGCTGGCTTATGGCAGAAGTGGTGATTGTTCACTCCTTCATCTGAACCTTGTCACGTTAGATGTGACAACAGACCTAAGCCAGGCACACATGCACACACATACTGGAGCTTGGTTGAGCTTATCGCTCTCAGCCTCAGTTTTCTTTAGACTGCAGGGTGTAATTCAGAAAGGAACTCTGATGTGTGGAGGACCTGGGAGCTGTGTTGATGTCATCCACGGCAGGAGCCTGGAGCCTGCAGGGCACAGCTGGTGGGAAATCTGAGAGTGGGTAGAGTACTCCAGTCAGGGAGCCAGAGGGAGGGGACATGGTCTCGACAAGAGCTCACATCTACATTCTGATTTTGCCATCTGAAGGCTGAAGATGTTAACTCTAACTCTACAATGGACCCATCATGGAGTCCTCTCAAGTTCACAGTACCCCCATGCAGCCCTCCTTAGGAAATCTCTGTCTAACACATGTACTGCATGCATCCTTGAACCCTCTCCTTTCTTCCTTGAACACCTCTGCCAACTGTGTCATTGCCCTTATCCCAAAGTCCCCAGAGTCTTCCACAAGAATCCTGATCCATCCTCATCACAATCTTAGTCTCTTTGTGCCTTGACCAACTAGGCTTTATCAATCCATCAGCATCCAGGACCATCCCACTGATGGGTAAGTCCCCTTGGCATCTCTTAGCATCACTTGTGGTTACTCTTAATTGTAAATTTTATTAGACTAAGAAGCACTTGGGAAATCAGTAAAGCACACCTCTGAGAGTGTCTGCTAGGGCATTTCCAAGATAATCAGGTCACAAGGACTCTAACCTAATGACAGATGGGTCCCATAATGAATTCACAAAGTTGTGTTATTGGGAGAAGGTGGAAGGTGAGGTCTAGTTGGAGGAAGTGGGTCACCGGGGCTGTGCCCTTGGGGGTTCTCTCTTGCCCCAGTCCCTCCCTGTATCCCTTTCCTCTGCTTTCTGATCAATGTAGAAAGCTTCTCCAACACAGGGCCCCACTATCATGATAGAGACACTTCTGGGACTATGGCTAAGAGAAATCCTCCCTCTTTTAAGTTATACCAGATATTCTGTCACAGCAATAAAAAGTCCAACTAATGAAACATCCCACTTCTCGGGTCTTCATTACCACTAGATTTACCTTTGAGGAACTGTTGTTGTTGTTGTTCTGAGGCAGCATCTCCCTATGTGACCCCAGATGGTCTGGAACTTGCTATGCACATCAGGCTGGCCTTGAACTCACAAAGATCCCTTTGTCTCTGTCTTTTGGGATTAAAGATGAGTGCTACCATGCCTGGCTATCTTTGAACTCAATAAGATCACCTACTACATATATAACTCAACAGCACATTCGTGCTCCCCTGATTTCCAAGGCCCATCTCTCCATTCCCTACACACATGCCAGAGGCATGAGCACAGTCAGTTTCTTTGTCCTCTCTAACTTATAGAAAACTCCAACACAGGATCAACGATGTCCTCATGCTGTGTGGTGTCTGGGTAGAGATTTATGTTTTTGTAGGCTTTTATCTACATCAATAATTCAACTAAAATAGGCCATAAAGTTCACAGAGCATCTGGGATGAAGCAAGGAGCTGGTGGATTCTAGGAATAACAGAGAGGAAAGGAATAACAAGCGATCATAGTCCAATGTGAACACATAAAGAGTCTTCATGATGCTCTGTTTTATTTCCCCCAAAAGGGCCAGGAGCCAGCCCTGGTGTCTTATCATTGTCTGATACACTGTCCTGGCCGACTCTGTTTCCACTGAGCAGCAAGGCTAGCAACTGCTTTATCCACAGCACCACAGCTCTGCAGAATCTGAGATCGTGTAGTTTCTGAATTTCCCTAGCACCATGCCTTTCTGCTGGTTCTGTCTACCTTCACATTGCTGGCTCATTCACAGGTCTCCCTGGAACCTGGCTTTCAATGACTCCTGCTGACACCGTACCTTGGCTTTGTTTATGACCACAATGCCCAACTTGCCTCCACCGTGCAAGAAAATGATAGTTCATTTATGAACTCTGTACAAGACAGAGGCTTGTTACCTGTCCCAGGCTGGCCTTGAACTCTTTCTTACCTTTCTACTCCCACTGCCCAGGTGCTAGGATTTTATTTTCTCCTGATGTTGAGTTTACTGTTCTGAATTTTATAAGATGAATGGAGGACGACACATCACTCAGTCATATTCTCTTGACACTTTAGGTTATAATCATTCCACTCCTATCTGGTGTTCCTTTTCAAGACTGACTACAGCCCAGCCTTCCACACAGAAGAGCACCCTCTTTTGCTAGAAATGTTCACTACACACCTGGCATGATCTCACATCAACTAGGGGAATGTGGTAACACTGCAGGGATGGGAGGTAGAAAAGATGCTCATTTGTGAAATCCAGTGAGCACTGTACATCAAAATGCCCAGTGGTTATTGGAAAGGAAAGCTGCCTGACCCCTGGATGGGAACCTCCAGAGGAGAGAAGTGGCTGTCTGGATCATGTTGTCAGGGGCATAGCAGTTAAAGGACACTTGACACCACCTTGCTACTTGGTTCTTAAGGTCACTCCGAGGAATGACCTGTTTCCAAGGCTATTTCTGGAAGCTAAGCATGGCTTTATTGGTATGAGTCTCTGTGCTTTTTTTGGGCAATTTCTTAACCTGTTATATGTTGTGGGGGTTTGGATAGTACTATCTGAGGGAGAGAAGTAAGGTTAGGAAGCTAGGGTCCCCCCTGCTAGCGATGGCTAGTATCTGGATACTAGAGGGAGACTTAGAAATTTTCTGGGAAGTCAAGTTAGTGACAACAACAGGGTGGTCTGGCAGGCCTCTGACTTGGGCATGGGGCCATATCTAAAGTTCTTGGAGGAACAGAGAGAACTGTGTCAGAAGAACTAGAGCCCAGGACTGGTGCCAGGCATTACAGATTCTGTCTAAAGCCTCATGCAGGTCAGAATACAGGCTCAGGCTGGGTCTCTTATTGGAAAAAGCTAAAAGAGAGGTTGTTAGGGACACCATCACCCTACCTTCTTAGGGGTCCTTTTGCTGGGACAGAATGGACTTCAGGGCTGGGAAGGGAATGTTGAGCAATCATTATTGCATCGATATGCAATCTATATGGATCTCATTGTTTTCTTCAATTCTGAGAACTTGAACTCTGGGCCTCACACATGATAAGTAAGTACTCTACCACTGAGCTACACCCTCAGCCCAAATACAAATCTACATATCTGTCAGTATGCCTATCAGATGGACAGATGCTTGATGGATGGAGAAAAGGAGAAGCAGGAAGTCGCAGTTGTGGAGATGGGGCTTGCTGGGGAGCAAGAATTAAGGCAGTAGAGGCCACAGCCCACATGATCAGACAAACATGTAACACTCTTCACATTTCCTCTCCTATGTTCATCAAACTGCTCGGCTGTCCTTCTGGGATCCCAGCTACTCTAGCCTGGAAAGACAGGTACGTGCCACCTACTACCTGGAGCCCACTGGGAGGGAGCATGGACGTTTTGAAGGAGAGATTAGCATTTAAATCAGTAGACTTTGAGTAAAGGAGTTTATCTTCCCTGGTGTGGCTTGGCCCCATCCAAAGGCTTGGAGGCTTTAAGAGAGAAAGACTGACCTCCCACAAAGAGGAGGGTGTTTCCAGCATTTCCTTTATCACATCTTGACTGCAGCATCCTTCTTTGCCTAACAGGTTTGGACTTACTTGTCCCATGAATTACTGGAGAACCAGTATCTATCTGTCTGTCTACCCATCTATCCTTCAATCATCTGTCTGATACAGTGGTTTTCAACCTTCCAATGCTGTGACCCTTTAACACAGTTTCTCATGTTGTGCTGATTCCCACCCAACCATAAGATTATTTCATTGCCTACTTCATAACTGTAATTTTGTTACTGAATCATAATTTTGTTACTGACTGTAATGAATCATAATGTAAATATATGGTATATCTGATATTCAAGATATCTGATATGCAACCCCTGTCAAAGGATCATTTGACCCCCAAAAGGGACCATGACCCACAGGTTGAAACAGCTGATCTAATAGATAAGTATGAGCTCCAAAGTTCAATTACCAGCACCAGGTGAGTTTTTTTGAAATCTCCCAGCTCACAGTGCCACTTCCTCCAACAAGGATATATACCTAATCTGGGGACAGACAGTGCTTTACTAGAGCAGAGGAAATCCAAACGGGTCATTTCCATCTGCCCTGGGGCCTGTCTCTACAACTCTGCCACACTCCCTGAGAATGGAGACAATTTTGAAGATGCTGAAGCTAGGGGTGGGAACGCAGAAGATGTGTCTGGACCAGTAACTCCGATGCTAACTCCACTTCCCACGGGAGTGTAGCAGGCTTCAGAGGTCGAACAACGCTGATTATCAGTCCAGCGGCTGTGGAAGAAATGAATGGAAAAGAAATGAGCGGGAAAGCCATATTTGTAGGCCGTGCACAGAAAAAGGTAGAAAGGCAGGCTGAGCTAAAGCGGAAGTTTGAGCAGCTGAAGCAGGAGAGGATTAGCCGGTACCAGGGGGTGAATCTCTACATTAAGAACTTGGATGACACCATTGATGATGAGAAATTAAGGAAAGAGTTTTCTCCCTTTGGATCAATCACCAGTGCGAAGGTGATGCTAGAAGATGGGAGAAGCAAAGGGTTTGGCTTTGTCTGTTTCTCCTCTCCTGAAGAGGTGACCAAAGCGTCAATGAATGGACGCATTGTGGGCTCCAAGCCTCTGTACGTCGCCCTGGCCCAGAGGAAGGAAGAGCGGAAGGCTCACCTGACAAACCAGTACATGCAGCGTGTAGCGGGGATGAGAGCACTCCCTGCCAGTGCCATCTTAAATCAGTTCCAGCCTGCAGCTGGTGGCTACTTTGTGCCCGCAGTTCCGCAGGCTCAGGGAAGACCCCCATATTACACGCCTAACCAGTTAGCACAGATGAGGCCTAATCCACGCTGGCAGCAAGGCGGGAGACCTCAAGGCTTCCAAGGAATGCCAAGTGCCCTGCGGCAGTCTGGGCCTCGTCCAGCTCTTCGACATCTGGCTCCAACTGGGTCTGAGTGCCCGGACCGCTTGACTATGGACTTTGGTGGGGCTGGTGCCGCCCAGCAAGGGCTGACTGACAGCTGCCAGTCTGGAGGCGTCCCTACAGTCGTGCCAAACCTTGTACCTCGGGCCGCAGTTGCTACCACCTCTCCCAGGGCTGTGGCTCCATATAAGTACCCCTCCAACGTCCGCAGCCCACACCCTGCCATCCAGCCGCTGCAGGCCCCCCAGCCTGCAGTCCACGTCCAGGGTCAGGAGCCCCTGACTGCCTCCATGCTTGCTGCAGCGCCCCCCCAGGAGCAGAAGCAGATGCTGGGGGAGCGTCTGTTCCCGCTTATCCAAACAATGCATTCAAACCTGGCTGGGAAAATCACCGGGATGCTGCTGGAAATCGACAACTCTGAGCTGCTGCACATGCTGGAGTCCCCCGAGTCCCTCCGCTCCAAGGTAGATGAAGCCGTGGCAGTCCTGCAGGCTCATCACGCCAAGAAAGAAGCTGCCCAGAAGGTGGGCACTGTTGCTGCTGCTACCTCTTAGACAAGAAAAAAAGAATCGAAAGCCAAATAACCCCTCATGGCATCCAGCTAAGGTCTGAAGACGTCCTAGTTTGTCTGTGGACCTCCACACCAAGAACCAAGTTGCAAATTCAATAGGTCATTTTGTATCAGAAGGTCAATTATGAAGCACCTATAATTTTTCAATTATAAGAATATATTCTCTGGGTTCTGTTGTGACCCAGATAATAACTTTCTTTTTTCTATTGTGGGTTCTGGTTTTTTTTCCCCTCATCCCAGAAATTGGTTTTGATGTACCCAAGACTTAAGTTTCTCAAATAAAGGAAATAAAATCTCCATTAAAAAAAAAAAGGATATATACCTAATCCTCCCCAAACAGTTCCGATTACTGGAGACCAAGCACTCAAATATATGAGCTTATGGGGTTTTCTCATTCAAACCACTACAGAGGGAAGACTCACTCTGAATATGACCAGTGCCATTCCACGTTCTATGACTGTGGTAGTTTGGATAGGTTTGCCACATAGGTTCGTGTATTTGGTTGCTTGGTCACAGAGAGTGGCACCATTAAGAGGTGTGGCCTTGATGGAGAAAGCATGTCACTGTGTAGGTGGGCTTCGAGGTCTCCTAGGCTCAGGCTCTGCCCAGTGAGGAAGACAGTCTGCTCCTGGCTGCCTTCTCCTGGCTGTCTTCTGATCAAGATGTAGAACTCTCAGCATCCCCGGCACCATGTCTGCCTGCACAGTGCCATGCTTCCTGCCATGGTGATAATAGACTGGAACCTCTGAAACTGTAAGCCTGCCCTCATTAAATGCTTGCATTTATAAGAGTTGTCTTGGTCATGATGTCTCTTCACAGCAATAAAACCCTAAGACAATGATCTAAGAGAATAGAAAGGAGAAAATAAGTGGAGACCAGCAGTTATCTCTGCTTCCTACGGAAACAGTGATGAGAAGTTCATAGGCTTGCACTCTATGCTATGACCTACCCCCGAACCCTGATGGATTATATCCCCTCATGTATGGGCTGAAATAAATCCACCCTCTGTTGGTCTTTAAATTGCTTTTGCCAGGTGTTTGCCACAGCAATGAGGTACGTAGCTGCTACAGAGGACACGGCAGCAGGAGCCGACCAGGAGGCAGCTGGTCGGTCACATTGCATTTGTAGTCAGGAAGTAGAGAGAAACAAATACTCCCTGGGCTCTTCCTCCTTTTATGTTTTTATTCATTTCAGGACCCCAGTCTACAGGGCAATATCACACATTTGGGGTAAATCTTCTATTCTCATTGTGGACTCTCACATGCATGCTAAGAGCTGTGTTTCCTAGGTAATCCCAAATCCAACCAAGCTGACCATGGACATGAACTTCCATAGGCTGTCATCTGGAGCTTCACTAATAATGAACTTCTCACCATTGTATGTGTTTACTGGCCATTGGAGACCACTTACAACAACCCTGTCCCCCATGGCCTGGATAATGGTCTCTACTTTTGAGTCACTCTTGTTGGATGGGGCTCAGAGGTCTTTAATAGCATTAGGATCTGGTGACAGGGGTTTCCAGGCCCCACTGCCGGCATCTTCTTTTACTGTCTCATAGTCAACTGCAGTCTCAAACAGTCCCCACCCTCTTCAAGCAGGAGACCATGAAGCGGCCTCACATGAAACACAAGGACTGCATCTGAGTGGGTGGCTGTCATCTCCCACCTCCCTTTCCCTGGAGCATCTGCTGACTATTCAAGGGCCACAATCTAGAAGTCCCCATGATCCCTCAAATGGCTTAAATCTTCCTGTCTGCCTTACATTATATTCAGCCATCCTCCAGGATTCCCCCAGGACCCTTCTTAGTAGGACCTGGAGCTAAGGTGAGACAGCCTTCTGTGTCTCTCAAAGGGAGAATAGTACATGGGTGAATGAATGCATGTGTGTTATTTCTTAGATATTCAAAGCAAGAATCCAAGCTTTTGAAAGGGTTCTGACAGTTTGGAGGGCCCAGAGAAAGTTCTAGAATGTGACAGTTTCAAGGACTCTCATGGAGGAAGATCCAGGTGTGTGTGTGTATTTGTGTGTGTGTGTGTGTGTGTGTGCAAGTAGTGCCCATGTGCAGCTGTACGTTCTATTACATGGGGTTTCCCTAGGCGTTAGGAAGGGAGGCAGGAACAGATCATGTCTGTAGAGCAGTGATGCCCATGAGCAGGAGCTAAGTGACATTTTCTGTTCTAATATAGTGAGTTGGGTGACGCACCATCATGTCTTCTTTTCTTTTGTTTGTTTATTTGAGACACAGTCTCTGTGTGTAGCTGGCCTGGAACTTACGATGTGCCCAGGCTGGCCTTGAACTCACAATGATCCTCCTGCACCAGTCTCCCAAGGGCTGAGATTACAGATGTATGCCATTGTTCCCAGCTATTGTTTAATTAATATGTACAGTAGATGTTACCATCTTAGGAATGGGGTAGGGAGACTGGTTTGTTTGTGAAATAAGATTGCACTGAGTAGCCCAGGTTGGCTACTTGTGGCTATCCTCCAGCCTTAGCTTTCTGAATGCTGGGATTCAAGACTTGAGGCACCACACCCAGAGAGACTCCATTTTAAAATGAGGTCTTCCCTCTTCTTGTCTTCCACTCAACAGCGCACACTTTTGCTTTTTATTATAACATTATAAAGCATGTCTAAAATGTATTTTAAAACCTCTTTGATTTTATAACACAATTTAAAACAAATACATTGTATGACAACACAAAGCCACTCTCTTTATATCTTTATTTTGGAAGTTGTGGTTTTTGCTTAAGTTTTTTGTTGTTTCTTTTTTGTTTGTTTTAATAGAAAATCAGGCACAAGTGAACACATTAGCTTAGGACTCTATAGGACCAGGATCATCAGTATTGCTGTTATCAGCCCCCATATCCTGTCGTCATGCCAGCATTCTGGGCAGGGCCTGAGGCCTGGTTGTCTGCTCAGAAACACCCGCAGAGCTCCTCAGAGTCAACCTTGTCCTCTGCCTGCCACAGCTGTCTACCACCCCGCTGAGTGTTGAAACCTTTTCGTGTTGCTAAACTCCTTTGAAGTAGTGGATGATGCTCTCAGTGCTTCTAGATGGCATTCATCACATTCCTCGGTGACACCACTCAAGCCTGAGCAAGGTTCTTGATATGGGATCATAGAGGCTGCAAGACTAGAACGGAGTCAGGGTCTCGCCAGCATCTCGTCCTGAAAGCTGCGGTGCTTGCCAGTACTTCTGTGGCTTGCCAAGCTACTTGGGACTCCTTACACTCCCTTAGGACACTGGCAGTGTGTGCTTATTAATATACTGCAAGGCTCTGAGGCACTCATCTAGCCAGAACTTAGAGGAATCAACTTGTATCTTGCCATACCATCCCTAAGCAAGTCATCTGTCTCGTCTGTAAAAACCTGAAGACCTTGCATTGACGCGGCCTCTTAGCTATGGAAAGTCTTTTCACACATCTGTCTCAGAGCAGGGATGCTTCACCCATATTCAACATTTACTCTAGTCACTTAATGCTGTTTCCTCCACAAGTAGCTGATGCAGAACTACCCATAGTTCGTCAACGACTGAAATACCCTGATGTGGTATGTGACTGCATGCATGTGGCACTGTCACCAATGACACCCTGTCGGGGGTTGGGGTGGGGTCTCCTAACATGATAATAGTGCTTACAAAGTTCTCATTTCTGGTGGTGTCATGGATGTTCTGATAGTATAGGCTGGTGTTCCATTCATTTGTCTGGGGTGAGGCTGGTGGCAAAAACCCACTGCACAGTAGGCTGTATAAAAGCAGGCTAATACAGTCAGTTACAGAACAACATATTTATTTATTTGGCTTTAGTCTTTCTATATAGCTCAGGCTGGACTCAAACATGAGATCCTTCTGCCTCAGCCAGCCTCCTAAGAGCTGGTATTGTGGTATGGAACAAGAATATTTTGTAATGATAATAAACAGCCATGTTACTGGCTTCATTTTTACCGCGTTGTGCTTTTAACCAGTATTTTGTGCTGCCCCTCCTACTTTTAAAAAGGTTTTACTGGAGTACAGTGAGCCAGCATCTTGATGACATCATTTTCTCCTGTTCCTGATTCAATCTTGCATTATTCTGTCCATGTGACCCTCAGGGCACCAGCAGACATTACACAGCTGCCACAGCAGCAGACCACGCCTTCTAGGTCCATGGAACTTCATTTGGATCATAAGACTGCATTGACTTCTTCCAAGTTAAAGGTCAAGGATACTCATGAGGAGGATGGAGCCGTGGTTGTGAGCTGGGAAGGCTCTCTTCCCATCTGGCCCCTGCTCTCTTTCCTGTCTACCCATTCCCCTTGCTCATTTCTCTCTCCATCCAGTCTTCTCTCTGCTTCTTCTAGCTCCCACATCTCCTCTAAGTTGCCGCAGTCAGGGCACTGCTTCATTGGACTATCATCTCCCTTCTCAGTTCCATTTGCATTTCTGCTTCTGGACCAGATCCTCAGGGTGGTCTTTGTGAGTCCTACACCAGGCTTTGGACCACATCCTTAAGGTGGTCTTTGCAAGTCCCAGCATCAGGCTTCAGCAGACACAGGTTTCCTTCAAGCTTGCAAAGTTCGTTGCAACTGGTCTTAGAGCACTTGGAACAGCCTGGGAACAGGCTTGCCTTGAGGATGGGACGATGGCAGTCTCAGTTCATCCTATCTCTCCCCCGTATCTCTGAAAACTCTATTGCAGCAGTTCAGATCAGACACGGAATCATACACAGGACCAGGGCCAGAGTCTGAAGGCCAGCCTTGTAACATTTAGCCCATCTGAATCACACTGTATCTCAGGAAAGTGGGGAAGACATCTCTGCTGAAGGGTGAGAGGCTGTGAAGCATGGCTGGCCCAGGGGGTTATTTAGGATAAGCTAGAAATCCTGTGTGACTCAGATGATCAGTGCCTGGAGGGCAGTGCCTTGGCCAGCATAGGATTGGATGGACTCCTGGCACCTAATGGTGCCACAGAATGCTGGCACAGGGTGTAGCCAGCATCACTAAGAATCACCTCTGGTTAACAACCTTGCTTTGAAGGAGGATAGCATCTTACAAGTACACAGTTTACCCGCAGCTTCTACAACCCTAGGTTAGGGCCCGAGCCTTGCAGTTTCCACCGCCAGGGGGCGCCTTGACCTCTGGCCTCGCCAAGCCTGAACAACATTCAGGTGTCAATCAAGACCAGCTCAGCACTTTTCAAATAAAGCCAGCAACAGGAACAGACTCCATTTCCCAAGAGGACAAAGAACTCATGATGTCTACATCCGTGCTTCATGGTATAGTTCAAAACGGGAAACCTGGCTGTGACAGAAAACCAGGCAGTGACAAGATATGGGTAGGATCAAGTGGGGAGGAAGAATTGAGTAAGAACTTGAGCCAGTGTTGCCAGGACTCTTAGGGACTGGGCATAATAGTAATGATACAGTAGTAAATGAAAGAGACAAAAGACAAAAAAACAAAACCCTCAAAACCCAAAAAACCACACACAAAACCAACCAACCAATAAAACAACAACAATAACAAAAAACAAAACAAAAACAAAAAAAAAACCGATTTGAAATAAGCATCACAGAAGAATGCTCTGAAGACGCTGATGGCAGATTCCTAATTCATCTTTTTTTTCCACCCTGGGACTCCATTCCCTGAGTCAAGCCCCAGACCAGAGGGTCAGCCCACCACAGTTGCCAGGCTACTTACTGCACTGTGCCATGCCTGGACCTCCTCCAACCTGTGTTCTGGTCTCCAGCACTTCCCAAGCGTGAATCACGACAGCCTCCCTTGGCAGGGCCCACGGCCCTGCGCTTCCTAAACGCCTTTTCTGCCAACAGCTACCTGCTCTCTGTGGTGATTACGTGTCAGCTGCTCCCTGCTTCAGACTTTTTACCTCTTCCTCTTTGCTTCCTCAGCCAGCAGCTATCTTCACTGACCTGCCAAGAACCCTCACTGTGGCTTCCAAAATCTTCTCCCAGCCCCGTCTTCCTCCTATGCCACCCGCCCTACCCTCAGCCGACTTTGAGTTTCCGGGGTTACACCCTGGTTAAAAAAAATGTTTCTGAAATGGCTTTCCACTTTTGTGGGACTGGCTGCTGCCTCACCCTGGGCCATAAGCCTTTTCTGACACCTGCTGAATGCTGTCCATCTTCTTTGCCCCACCCCCTGAGCCTCTACAATAAGCCACGCCTCTAGAGCGCTTGCCCCGCTACAGGCTCCTCTCCCCCCTTAACCACCACACTGTTCCGTTGTGGGCACTTGTCTTAGATCAGGGTCCACAACAGAATATCATGGACGGTGACTTCAACAACTCAACAACAGGTATTTATTTCTGGTCATTTAAAGGGTGGGCATCCACAATCAAGGTTCTGACATTGCTGCTTCTGCTGAGGGCTGTCTTCCTGACTGGCAGGAACTTTCCTTTGAACCTACCACCTTTCTGACTTCGACTTTAGTTGCTACTTAAAAGCACCATCTCCACAGACAGTCACTCTGGGAGTCACCACAATTCACCCCTTAACAATACCGGGACTGTAGCGATAGGTTGCCTCTAGGTGCAAGCTCTGCGCTAAGATTTAGGTATGAGTTACCTCGTCCGGGCCACATAGATGCTCCTCAAGGCAGACATAACCTCCAACTTCACGCCTGAGAAAGTGAGAACCAGAGAGATTAACCAACCTGCAAATTAGCAGCACACCGGAGCTCCTAGCTCACATCTGAGGATCTCAGAATGCGACTGTGTGCCGTAAGCCTTGAATTAGATAATCAGAACTTTACTGCTAGATTCTGCGATTCCTTAACTCAAAGGTTTCATTCTCCCAGAATCCTCTCCTGTCTGCAAACTCCCAAAGCTCCCCATAGCTCAGACTATTATATCCTGTGACCTCAATGACTTAGGAAACCACTACTGTCCCTCTTTGGTATTTCCTTCCCTTACAGGGACCAGACAGGAGTCCCCTTTACTCTATGCCTGAGTCTTGAATCTTTAGCCTGTTCTATCGGTGGTAGCTATAATTGTAGAACACAGGCAAGCAAAATTATGGCCTCCAAATGCTGCTCCACTCCTCTGGCCAGTCCTCAATCTCTGTTAGCCCCAGCCTCTGCTCCCCCCCCACCTTCTCCCAGTCTTCACTTCTACATACCCAGTCTCCCTCACTCTTAATGTCCACAACCCCATTTGTGTTTCAGATCCTGGACATCCTCAGAGCCCCTTTCTGCCATCTCTGTCTGAAATATTCCAGCCAGACTCCCTGCACTCCAGAGAAACATAAAAAACCAGGCAGCCCCAGCCCTAGAATAACCCATGTTATGTGTCCAAGCAATGTGGTAGCCAGGGACTTCTAGGCCTCTGCTGAGCATCAAGCTCCTCCTTTCCCTATCTCCTATATTCATGCTGCTCTACCCAGCTCACTTCCAGATTCATCAGACTTTTAAATTCTTCACCTCACTGCCCACAAAGAAGAGCAGATCTCCCAGACCACCCTCCTCTGCATCCACATCTGCCTTCATTCTCACATGCTCTGCTCCTCCAAGGTCACCTAACTACCAAGCTGGGACTGGCTCCCAAATCTCTCATGGTCCTGGCTTTTCTCCTCTCCTCCCCACCCACTCATCCCCTTCATCTTGTGAGAGCAAGTGTAAGATGTTTCCTAGCCTTAAGATCCCTCCCTGCCACAGGTTCTCAGCTTCGGCTGTAAGTGTGAAAGGCTTCCAGCCAGACCAGCTCAAGAAAAACCTGCAGGGCAGGGCCTGGGCTTCTCGCTGGGGTCAACAGCATACCTTCTTGCCTAATCATCAACCCATCTCTTAGCTTAGCTGACACTTTGGGTCTAATTGTCCTCACTTGGCGACTGTTACAATGTAATCACTTCCTACCGGGACCTGCCTTACCCTCTCCTATGGTCTGACCAAAAACTTCTCTGCCCACCTGGCCGCCTTGTAGCTTGCAACCCACTCTGTCACAGCCTAGCCAGAGACCCTGAAAGCTTCTTCATTCGATAAATCCTCTAGGCTCCCTCAGCGCTGCTTTCCTTTGTGACCAAGGTCTTCTCCATACTCTTGGGTGCTTGAGAATGCTCCCCAATTCTGCATTTTCTTTTGTCTAGTCTACACTCCCTGGGGATACCTTCTCTGCCTAGAGCCTGCAAATCCGTGTTCCTAGCCAGACCTCATTCTAAGCTCCCACCCACACACCTCCCCAATGCCTGCCTTTGTGGATAATCCCGGAGGCACTTACACCCCACTCATGTGAATTCTCCCATCTACACTCCAAAACCTGTTCTTCCCCGGACACCACCTATCCAGATTGTTGCCACCAAGCTGGCTTCTTCCAAGTCGGAGGGTGACACCCCCCATTCCCACCTCTTCCTGCCACCCACATCCAATGAGCTTTATAATGTCTTAGGATTCACTTACTTCAGGTCCTACCTCCATCTGTCCTTGTATCACTGCCCGAGGGCTATTTGGAGAGGATCTTTCCTGGGACATCTCCCTCACTGCTATCTCTTCCCATGTCTGCCAGGAGTGTCTTGTCTTTCTGACATGCATATCTGATAGATTGGACCCTTGTCTGCTTGTCTCTGTCCTGGGATAAAAGGACAGCTTCCTGCTCATCACACCAAGCTCCTCCTTGCCTCCCTCCCCTTTCCTGGCCCTGCCCTTCTGCTCTCCCACTCCCAAGCTCTCTCTCCATTCCAGGACCAAGTCGGAACCCTGCATGCCTCCTCACTCCTGGACTTGGCACCTAGTCTTTGAGAGCCTGATTCCAGAAACACATCGGGGAACAGACTCTGCACCTCTTAGAGCATGCTGGGACTTCTTGGGCCCTTCTTGTTATGTCCCATGATACTTACCAAAGGGCTAATCCTCCTCAGGCCCTTATCCCATTCCTTGTGGCCAGATTAGAAAAAGGCAGACTCAGGAACCTGACCTAGCCTCTTGTCAGTCTTTGCGGTCATGAGCAAGAGACTTCATTCTCCTCTGTCTTAGTCTCTTCCTTGGTAAAGTGGGGTAATGACAGTGGCCAATGGTAATGACTGGCTGCAGGTCGTTGGGAGGATCAGATCCTGGACCTCCAAGGGCCTGAAAGCAGGCATGCGGCAGTTCTCAGTAGACTCTTCCTCCAGTACAGTGCAAAACATGTTAAGTCTGCAATATGTATGTGACTCGGTTCAAGGAAAAGAAGGCCTGAGATGACAGTATATGAGAGTCTGGTTAAAACCACATTCAGAATGTCACCAAAAGATCTGGAAGAAAGGGAAGTGCTTCTTGTCAGAGAGGAACGCAGGACAGGTGGCAACAGCTACCAGGGCATCTGACCCAGAGCTTGGGCCTAGGCTCTGACTGCCCCACCCACAATCTTCCGGATGAGGCAATAGCTGGTGTGTGAGACCCTTGTGCTTCTGATCCAGGGAAGAGTTGGGAGGGGCTGAAGGGGCCTGACTCGGGCTAGGCTAGGACTTGTGTGACTTATCAAGTTACCCAGCCACCCCGGCCAGATGAATAAAGTCAGGCTGGGTTATTAATGTCAGAGCATTTAGGACTCTATGAATAGTCTGGAATTTTCTATGTTTGTTCACTTTGGACATTTTACCTAGATTATCCCCCACCAGGGAGATAATAGAGACTCTGATTTATGACTTCAACAACGAATGCATGATTTAGGAAGCAATATGTCTAGAAACTTGGGCATTTGAAGGTTTAGTAAGTCGACAATTACATGACAATGTAGTTCTAAATCAGGAGTTGTGAATGTGTTTCGAGAGCTTTTGGAAGTTTATCTCGACTCAATAACACCTTACGAAGGAGTTGGTGATTTACAGAAACAATCCCCAATAAAGACCATAATGTGTCCCCAAAGATGTTTCCTCCAGTGTTATTTATAGGGACAAGGAGGGGTGGCCGCAGCGTCTAGCAGAAAAGAGGGCAGCAGTCAAGTGACCCTGGCTGTGTCTGTTGGCTTATTACTTTCTGCAGACGAGCTGCTGGGAGGACATGTTCTGTGTGTCAAGCACGAAGAGAAAGCAAAGCAGGGTTCTAGTTCAGTTTTAATATGTGCTCCAGTTTGGGAGAAGGGGGAGAAGTTATTAGGTTAAAGACCCTGAAGAAAACTGACCCTGTGGTCAGTTGAGTTTTGTTTTTCCTGGTTCTTTTAAATCTCCAAACATTTGGAACCTATTGCAGTATATATATATGGCATTTGGGAGAAGCAGCACCTTGCCAAAAGTACAGTCAGCATTCTCACCTCTCCTTTGAGCAGCACATTTGAATACTGGATCCTTCCCCCCACTTCCTCACTCATTGCGGGTGAGATGCGAAGGGGAGGCAATTCGCTCCCAGATCTGCTTGGCTCTGAGAGTGTGGCCGCCTTCTTAGACTGTCAGTGAGGGAGAAGGAGTCCACACCTCAGTGCCTCATACTCTTGGGTCCAGGCATCTGGGCTGGGGACCCTGCAGATGGGGGCTGACTGCAGCAGCTGCTAGCTCCCCTTCCAGAGGATGGAGATGAGGGAAGGGCTGGGAGAGAGCCCAGTGGAGAGATACTGTGACCAAGGCAACTCATATTTTTTAAGAAAGCATTTGATTGAGGGCTTGCTTACAGTTTCAGAGGCTCAGTCCATGATCACCATGGTGGAAGTATGGTGACACTCAGGGTGTTGGAGCAGTAGCTGAGTGCTTTGTATCCTAATCTACAGGCAGGGAGGCAGGCACTCTGAGAGAGGCTGGGCCTGCTGTGGGCTTTTTGAAACCTCAATGCCCATCTCCAGTGACACATCTCCTCCAACAAGGCCATGCCTCCTAATCCTTCCAAGAGTTTACCAACTGGAGACAGATCATGCAAATATATGAGCCTGTGGGGACCATTACATTGAAACCACCATACCTCTCACCTACCTGCCAAAAGGGTGACTCAGACGGACATAAAAGGCCTCAAGGTCTTGTCCCTCTCTAAAGAGCTAACATTTCTTATCTTGCTGCTATGGCTTTAGTTTTCAGAATCACTGTTTATAGAAGGCATGTTGATGGAGTTAGGACTGCTCACATGGGGAGACAGAATGTTCTTAATAGCATCGCTGTGTTGAGAAGACCACCCGATATCTTTCCTCACAGGGCCAGGCTGGGCAGCTTCAAAGCGACCACCTAGGAGATGTTGCAATTGGCTCTTCTCCTACACTTGTCATGGCGACTTCTTGACTTCTTTCTTACCCTACACCTCAATGGTTTCCATGCAGAGGAAGATCTCCACCAAGAAGGGACCTGGTGCAAGTGTCCAGACAGAAGATCTATTTAGAAGGCATGGCCTTTCATGACATAAGCTGTCATGAGAAGCTGGTCATGAGAATCCAGGAGCAGAAACTCTTCATGATTACATAAGTATGCACACATATCTGTACATGAACTGTATTTGTGTGTGTGACTGTATGTGTATGATTCATTGTGCATGTTTGTGCATGCTTGTATGCTTGTATATTTGTATACCTATGTCTGCAGATGTGTATCCGTGTACCTGTGTGCATGACCATGCACACATACCTATATATGCAACATGTGTGCTTCTCTGTGCATACCTATGCATTTATTTGTCTGTGAGTGCATCTGTGTAATTGCATGGCTATATGTGCATGTGTATGTACACATGTGTATGTGCATGTGGCTGCGTGTGTGTGGCTTTGGAATGATTAAAACATTCAGGTGAGAAGGCAGAATCTGACCTAGCTAAGATACAACTCACCAAAATACGACTGGCAAGCTTTTCATTTCCTGTCTATTCCACTGACTCAGGACTTCATATCAGCACAGGTACCACGGCTTTCACATACCTAGTAAACCTTTACAAGTAGCAAATTTCTTCCTTTGCAGTGCAGAAGGACAGAAGTCCGAAGTCAGTTCTCTGGGCTCATGTCCAGGTGTCTGCAGAGCCAGGCTCCCCTGAGGCCTTGGGCAGAGACTCCCTTGCCTTTGCAACCCCACCACTATACCCCCTGACTTTCTTAGTGCTGGCCACGTCCTCCATCTTCATAGGTGGTGTGCTGTCTTACTCTGAGGGCTGTACTGCTTTCTCCTCCATGGAATAGCCCTTTGCACATTTGTAGTCATATGTGAGTCCCACCTCGCTAATCTAAGATAACCTCCCAGTACCCAGATAAACTGAGTCTGCCAAGTCCCATTTGCCACATAAGGCAACACTGTCCACTTTGAAGGATTAGAAGTGGACCAGTATGGGTGCATCACTGGGGCCTACTCCCCTCCCTCAAGCATCTCCCCTTCCCAGCATATGCTCCAGTTGACATAGCCCCTCCCCAGCTCAGTGGCTTAAGCTCAGTGGCTTAAGCAACATCAGAGAGTAATATTGAAGATGGTGTCTAAGACAGGGGGCTTCTCAGGCATAGCTACTCAGAATTGAGATGGTCAAGGGTCAGGACCATGCAGCCCCCAAACCTGGAGCTCTGGTCCTCATTGGTTTGTGCTAACACACTTGTGTTGGTTCCTGCTGCATTGCAACCTGGATGTCAGGTTAACAAAAAGATGTGGAAAGATGTTGAACAGTCTCGGGCTGCCAGTCTTGGGCTTGGACCAGGGGATGAACATACATACACTAGTTCTCTCTCTCTCTCTCTCTCTCTCTCTCTCTCTCTCTCTCTCTCTCTCTCTCTCTCTCTCTCTCTCTCTCTCTCTGCATTCCTGACTGGAAGCACACATTCTTTGCAACTTTCTTTTCTTTTCTTTTTTTTTTTTTTTTTGCTTGTTTTTTTTTTTTTTCGAGACAGAGTTTCTCTGTATAGCCCTGGCTGTCCTGGAACTCACTCTGTAGACCAGGCTATCTTCGAACTCAGATATCCACCTGCCTCTTCCTCCCAAGTGCTGGGATTAAAGGTGTGTGCCACCACTGCCCGGCTTAATTTTCTTATTCTTAATTAATTTACTTGTTTGGGAAATATTTTTTGCTTTTTGTTTTGTTTTGTTTTGTTTTTTTTAGGGGAAGATAAGAAAGGGCAGAGCATGCTGGATTTGTGTATGTATGTGTCTCCAAGGACATGAATTCGTTATAGTAAGAACTCCATTGCTAAATGTGCAGAATACATCCTGCTTTGGATGCTAGAGCTAGTAAAAATAGTGTCCACGGGGGTGGGGGTGGGGAACTGGTGAAATGGGAATACAGTCCACAGTCTCACGCCAGTGCAAATGTCTCAGCCGACAAACGTAACACAGTTACGTAAGACTTCAACCTGAGCGTAACTGGTGTGCTGTACGTGAGGACGCTCTGCTCCGTCTTTGTAATTTTTTTTTCTGTAAACCTAAAATCCTTCCAAAATAATAAAAAAAAATTAGATTTCATTTCAGAGCTTCAAAATCCAGTATAGCAAGTCACTGCTGAAGTTAAATTGCTCACTTTAATGTCTTCTTCATTAGGACACAATATACGTGCAGTCAGCTATCCAACCTGGCTCTGTACAGATCACAGAATTCATCTCTGGAACTGATCACCTAAGCAGCTATGGGCAAAGTAGCAACAGTACTTCAGGCACCCAGAGTTCTCCCTCTTCCTCTCTTCCAGGTGACTGCTCCCTCATTGGAAGTACCCAGTGTCCTGACTGACTTGTTATAGATTCCTTTCTTTGCCTGTCCCCTTCATAGGAATTGCAGTCTTTTGTCAAGTATGTTCTATGTCAGCTTCCATCTCTCGGTGCACTGTGTGAAAGTTACGCATGTCATAGTTTGAAGTGATGGCTCACTATTGCATAGTGTGCAAGTTGTCCATTCAGTCTCTGTTGATGTGTGGATTACTTCCAGGTCGACTGTTTCTCTAAGGCTGCTATAGACAGACTTCCAGCCTTTGATGGCTCCAAAGCCTCCTTTCGCTGACACTTATTTCAGATCACTGCATCACAGATTGGCATGTGTAGCTTTAGGGAATCCTACCTAACAATTTTCCAAAGTGGTTGTACCAGCAACCTCTCTTCAAAGATATATAGATGCTTCAGTGGTCCAGAGCCCAGCCAATCCTTGCTGCCATTGATGTTTAAAATCTTGATCATTTTAGTGGCTAAGTTTTAATCTGCATTAGCTCATGGACCAATATTGTGGTGAGCAGTTCCCATGTGTTTAGCAACCTTTAGAATACCCTCTTTGGGAAAGGGCCTGTTCAAAGCATTTGCCTATTTTTATTTGCACTGGTTGGTTTTCTTATTGTTTCTGTATTATAGATAGGGGGTCCTTTGTCAAACACGTGTGTCATAAGTATATCCCTCCTATTGACAACTTCTGTTTTTACTTTTTTAATGCTGTTTTTGGGTGAATGGATCAGTTCGACTTTAACCAAATCAAATTTTGCCTTTGAAAAATTTTAAACTAGATGACTTTGACATTTGTATTTAAAACTAGAAGGGTTTCTAAGGATATCTATCTCTATCTATCTATCTATCTATCTATCTATCTATCTATCTATCTATCTATCTATCTCTATATCTATAATCTATATCTCTACCTATATCTATATATCTCTACCTATCTATCTCTATCTATCTATCTATCTATCTATCTATCTATCTATCCCCCCTCAATCATTGTGTTCATTAGAATAACTTGAGATTCTGATGAAATACCACTCCCTGGGACCCAGGGCTGATTCTGGATCAGCGGGACCAGGGGAGACCCTGGCATCAGAACTGTTGCAAAGACCCCCAAGGGGCTCCAACAGGCAAGCAGTGCATAGGGAATGCCAACAGATGTGTGGTTCCCCTAGCTCTCCCAGCTCGAGGAGAATAGTCCTGGGTAACATCTATTGACTGGTGGAATAGTTGTTAGGACCCCTTGCACTGTCTGGGTTTGGACAGTATACTATGGTGTCATCTTCCTTCATCATCTCCAGGGTCTTCCTGGCTGCATTCTCAGCCCTCTGTCTTGTGCTCAGCATAGGACCTATCCCAGCTACTCTGAATGCTTGTCAAGACACCAGATGGAAATCCCCCAAACAGAGGAACCCAACTTTTCTTCTAGCTGGATGGATTAAGCTCTCATAAGGAGAGACAACATTCTAATAGGTGGCTCTACTGCTCTCCTCCAACAAAACTCACACTCTGACTTCCACACTTGCCCAAAGATGTCACTCAGTTACAAGAATCTGTGCCTAGTATCACTGTGGTAGTGAGAGAGGGTCTGATAAGGCCTGGAGCAAGCCTTCCATAGGACATCAGGAGGTTCTGAACATAAAAGGGACAGTGGCCTCTAACAGTTCCAGGGGATCAGTGTCAGACTCAATCAGTGGGCCCTTGAGACAGCCTGGGAGAGCCTTCTCTCTGCTATTTGTGATAGGAATCTGTCTTAGTTAGGGTTTTACTGCTGTGAACAGACACCATGACCAAGGCAAGTCTTATAAAAAACAACATTTAATTGGGGCTGGCTTACAGGTTCAGAGGTTCAGTCCATTATCATTAAAGAGGGAGCAGGGCAGTATCCAGGCAGGCATGGTGCAGGAGGAGCTGAGAGTTCTATGTCTTCATCCAAAGGCTGCTAGTGGAAGACTGACTTCCAGGCAACTAGGGTGAGGATCTTATACCCACACCCACAGTGACACAGTCATTCCAACCAGGTCGCACCTATTCCAACAAGGCCACACCTTCAGACGGTGCCACTCCCTGGTCCAAGGATATACAAACCATCACAGAATCACACTAACCTAGCATCCCTAACCCCTCTTTCACTGCCACATGGCTCTCCCATTGCCACAGCCTTGAGTACCCAAAGCAGTCATACAACTCCAATATGCATCCAACATCCCCACCCTCTGCCTAACCCAGATTCTTCTAAAGCTACTGATTCACCAGAACCACCTTCCTATATTCAGCCACATCACTTACATGGAAAAACCATGCCTGCAGTGAGAGGACTTAGGGCCTACAAGACACAACTAATGCCCAGCCTCTGTGTCTATAACTTGATATAGGAAAAGAATCTTTGCTATGTGAAAAAGGATGTTGGAAACGAACCGATTCTGGATTATCTGGTGGACTCCACACCCACCAGCATTTCCCTTAAGTGACAGAGGGGAAAACATAGGAGAAGGCAGCTATGTAAGGACAGGGTCCAAGGAGGGTAATGCTGCTGCTGCGAGGAATGGCAGCAGTTGCGGGATGCCATTAGAATGTGGATGGAGGAGGTGGGAAGGGACCATGTTCTAGAGGTGCCCAGAGAACAGGGCCTGCAGGCTTGAGTTTTGAGGAAGTATTGTTTCCCACCTCTAAGCTGGAATGCTCTAGTTTGTTAGAACATTCCTTGGAGTATAATACAATGAGTTAGCTGGTTCAACAAAGTGTTCTGGTGCTGTCTAAAGCACTGGCAAAGGGATAGACACATGGACACACACACACACACACACAAACACACTCACATCTTAGCTAACTCATATGTTTTGCTCACCCTTTCCCCAGAGACGTTGTGAACATTTTTTCCAGGAAGAAATGGGCTGGGTTGGGTATTTTATAATATTAATCCAAACACTAGGCATGGGGAAACAGGCAGGTTAAGCTAGCATAGTGACAGCCGACATGCAGAATGGCAGCCTCTATATATACTGTCCCCACCTGCCCTGCCAACAGGCTGAGGAAAGCCAGGCTCCTTTGATTTGTGGGCTGAAAAGAGAACCAGAGGTTGAAACAACAAGGCAGAGAGTCAAGAGACCAAACTCTCTGCATCCTCCTGAGGAAGTTACCTAAGAGCTGGACTCAAGAGTCCAGAGGATGCTGGAAGTAAAGAGAGATGGGTGTTTTGAAGCACAAGGAAGCCCTTTGGGCCACATGCACTGAGATCACTGGGCATCAAATACAGTGGGGAAAGCTTGCTTCAGGGTGAATATGAGGAAAATGATCTCTTCATAGTTACCTGATTCATACAGACACCCAAACTGTGGGGAGCCATCAGGGCCTTGCCCCATGTTCTGTAAGTCCGAGTAGGCACAGATACCCATGGCCAGCAGGGTGGGCTCTGACCAGGCTGTGGGATCTGGTGGCATCTGGTTGAGGTACACACCCAAGTTGGTTCTATTCCTGGAGTCTGTAGGGTGTGTATAAAGAAGCCATTTGTCTAAGGCACGTGGCTTAGAGATGGGGCTGTGGAAGGCAACCACACTTCCATGACACCCATGGGGGGGCTCTACAAGCTTACTCACTACCCGGTTGTCCTGGAAATCCAGACCATCATTAGGACTTTGTGCCTGGACCCTGGATCCCAGGAAGCTCCTAGCATTGAGATATACCATCCTCTGAGCTCCAGTGCCAACCTCAGCCACCTGGCACTCCAGTGAGTTCTCAGACACAAAGTTGCCTAGTTTCCATGTGTGCCCATGGTCAAGGCTGATGAAGCAGAAGGCAAAGGGGGTAGGTTCCTGAGCAGGGTGCAGTTTCCGGTAGGCATACGCAGGTACCAGCAGGCTCCCAGCTGGGTTCTGCAGCTGCAGACAATGCCCAGGACCCACAGCAAATGTGGCCCATTCCTGGTGAGTGCTGCCAATGGTGGTCTCTGTAAGGTCCTGGATGGGGCTCCAGGTCCTCCCATGGTCAGTGCTGCTGACATAGCACAGCCGTGTGACATTAACCCTCGTGTGGAGCTGATGATGCTCTGATACACGCCCAGGGACAGCGATGAAGAAAAGGAAGAGGGTCTTTGTTTGCTTGTCATACAAGGGACATGGATTCATGGAGCGGTGGCCTTCCAGCTGGGCTTGGGTCACCACTTCCTCAGGCTGCCACTGAATGTGAGAAGAGGGGAGAAAGAGAAACACAAGCTTGAGATTGCTGGTGACGATGACAGGAGGCTATGCTGAGGGGTCCATGGGGCAGGTTTATCTTAGGGATGGAGTCAAAGGCTGTGAAGGGACTTTACCCATCAATTACCCACTGCCAGGAGCAGCAAGAGCCAGGTTCCTCTCCCTTTCTCCATCTCCTCCCCCAAACTCCCTCCCCACTTCTCTCCCTGAAGGCTCTGTTACGTTGATTCCCACTAACAAACATTTGCAGAGCATCCGTGATGTGCCAGACAGACCTCCAAGACACAAAAGTAACTTAGGAGCCAGCAGATGGTTCAACAAGTAAGAGTGCATGCCACCAAGCCTGCTGACTTGAGTTCAGTCTTTGGGGCCAACAGGAATGAGAGAACTGAGTCACTCAAATGCTTGCATACACAGACAAACAAACAAGTAAATGTGATTGTGTGTGTGTGCGTGTGCGTGCAACTATGGTAGGAACCATTCCTAACATCATCTATTCTTCATGGCTGGTCTAGCATTCTTAAAAGGCAAAGAAAATGATGGTTGCCCTGTGTCACCTACTTACGACACTGTGCTAATGGACTCGAAGATCCTGAAGATTCACACTGAGGTTCCCTGCTGCCACTGCTATGTCATGTATGTGACAACCACACTGGATATCCCTATTCCTCATTAGCTGCCCCAGTGCAGGACTCTAAGCACAGATGCTATGCCAAAAGACAGATGGTGCTCACTGTGTTGCCTGCCTGATCTTCCAAGGCTGAAGAAGTATCCTTAGCTCCATTTCATATTTTGAAAATGAGAAGCCTAAATAGGTTAGCCAAGTTGCCTTGGATAAGGAGTGGACCCAGGCCTTCCTTGAACTCAGGTCCACCTGCTTCAAGTGCCATGATGGTGTATAATAATTATGTGCCAGGCAAAAGGAATTTTGATGCCCTACTTTGAATAACAATTATGTAGTTGTCATAAGAGTAATGTTATGAGGACATAGACAGTCAGCTGATCCTAAGACCCCAGACTAGTTACCCGCAAAGGTAATTAATGTCCTGTTAAATAACAGTGAACTAGCCCTCCCTTGGGCTTTCAATGATGCCAGGAAACTCAGCCAGTCACGTGATGAAGCACATGATCAGCCAACAAGACTTGCTCCTGGTGAGCCCAAGTGAGATCTGGGTTGGGTATAGGAGCCTGTTGGTCACCCTGTCCCTGGATGGGTTTCTAGGTCTCTTCCAGGTCCCCTAAGTCCTACCAACATCTTAGTTATGAAGGGATGGCCTTGCCCCTGAGTTCTGTGTGATTTACGCCTGGTTCCACCGCACACAGGACCACAAGGGTGTGTGTCATCGAGCCATCCCAGGCGGAGCCACTGCTGCAGCTCGGTCCTACCTTACCTTGACACGGTTGGTGGCTCCATTGTAGCTTCCTCTTCTCAGAACAATCAACTCTGCGTGCTCATCCGTCTTGCTGGCTCGCTTTTCCGCAAAGGCCAGCAGGGTCTTCTGCTTCTTCAGGTAGAGCAGAGCAGGGATTCTGTAAGCGTGGACGCCTGTGCGGAACAGTGTCTCCTTCTGCAGAACAGGGCAGGTCGCCATGGGCCTGAGATCTGGGCAGGAAGGGAACACACATCATCTGCTGTCATACCTGTGCCAAGGGCCAGAGTCATCCAATACAGGTGGCACTCATCTGACTGGCAAATGGAGTCCTGTCTGGGTGGCCTGTCCTAGAAAAGGTTCTGTGTCCTTTCCCATATCTCAAGACCCCATTCGCCAGTTCTGCTGCAGTGTACTGGCAGTGCTCTATCCAAGAATGGAAAATGTGTTTTGTATTCGACTCCTGCCATAACCGTTCCCCTCACAACAGATTTGTGACAACCTTCATCTGCTAGCCCTGGGTAGGGTAGAAGAGCTTGCTGAGTGGCTCTCTGCAGCTGTCCGACTGCCAGGGGATGACTCGTGGGAGCCTTTTTATAACTCCAGAGCCCTAGAAAGCTGTTCCAAAGAGAAAGAAAATGCCTCCATTCCCCAGGCTACACTCCCTCAGCTGCCTGAGGCTGATAAACCAGCTGCCCTCGCTGTGTGGGTGCCACCCTGAGGCAGGTAGGGGGTGGCTGTGCATCTGGAGAGATAGGCTCTGCCTACTAATGGGGGTGGGGAGCCCTAGAGGTGTGAGAAAATGAACAACAATGTAAGTATTTTCAGAAAAGAACAGGGAAGGCAGGGGATAACTTGGCAACTGTGGTTGACAAAAAGAAGAGTTGACAGAGCTAACTTCTTAAGCCAGAATAACCACCCTTGGCTGAGAGAATCTCTTGCCAAGGTTATCCTCAACAAAGGCTATATTTGATGATCTATCTACCCAGAACATAAGGACAGATGGACCCCATGTTCTGGCTTGAAGTGAGACCCTCAGAGTATGTTGAGGCAACTCTGAGACTGAATCTCAGCACCCTCCATTTCCCGCCCCACCACCCTTCTCTCTGTGCAGCCCCACCACCCTTCTCTCTGTGCACTGGCTGCCTTCCCTCCTGCTAAGAGTAATGACTTTAGAAACCTCGATTAAACCCTGCCAAGGGAGCCACAACTTTCAAGTCTTCCCATGCCTTAATCTCTCGGGAGGAGAAATGAAAAGAGAGGAATCAGAAAGCAGGAGACATGGTCTTTTCTACATTTTCCTACCATGTAATATATTATCATTTAAACTGTGTTTTTAACTGTTTTTGACAGGTGTAGTCTACCATGCTATTGTTCAAGTCTGATGAACGTTACTGGGACAATGCAGCAGAATAAAATGTAGAAGGGCAGATGCGGTGGAGATAAGTCTTTGCTTTAAAATGGAGACTTGAAGTGTTGGTGGTTCATGGCTGCAGTTCAGCATGAGAGAAGCTGAGGCAAGAAGAGAGTTTGGAATTCGAAGCCAGCCTGGGCTACATTGAGACAGTCTCAAGAGGCAGAAAATGAAAGATTAAACAAAACAAAGTTGTCTTAGTCAGGGTTTTTATTCCTGCACAAACAGCATGACCAAGAAGCAAGTTGGGGAGGAAAGGGTTTATTCGGCTTACACTTCCACATTGCTGTTCATCATCAAGGAAGTCAGGACTGGAACTCAAGTAGGTCAGGAAGCAGGAGCTGATGCAGAAGCCATGGAGGGATGCTCCTTACTGGCTTGCTTCCCTGGCTTGCTCAGCCTGCTCTCTTATAGAACCAAGACTACCAGCCTAGAGATGGCACCACCCACAAGGGGCCTTTCCCCCTTGATCACTAATTGAGAAAATGCCCCACAGCTGAATCTCATGGAGGCATTTCCCCAACTGAAGCTCCTTTCTCTGTGATAACTCCAGCTTGTGTCAAGTTGACACAAAATTAGCCAGTACAAAAGTCTATGCCTGCAAACTGTAATCTCGTTTGCTCCATGGCCATGACTGTCATAAATTTTAATAGGAAAGAATTGGATACAATTAGAAGCAGAAAAATAAGGAGAAAGATGCCATTTCAGTGTCTTAGAAACTTGATCAAGGGCCGAACAATTGGTCCTTAATGAAAATTCTTCAGTAGCCATCTAATCAGATTTAAATGTTGATTTTAGGACGTCCCCAAGGCCAAGCTGTTCTCCATTCCAATGAGTTGGCTTTAAGTCTACAACGTGGGAGGTTAGCTAAGGACATCCGCAAAGAAGCTTGAGACAGGGGAAAGGGGTCCGAGTTGTCATGAGGAGGAACCAGAAAAGGACTATGGGTTAGGTTCTTGGGGTTCAGAGGGGGAAAGGTGAGTTTAGAGCAACAGCACAGGTTGAGAACAAACCCCAAGACCAATAGACTTAGCACGTCGATGTGACAAGAGCTCATGGTTTAGAGAGAGAAGATGCGGTCTGGGAGAGGGATGAAACCACTGACCAGAACTAGTGACTACCCCTTGTACATGGTCCATCCTACAGGGATGGACCACAGTTCATTTTCAAAAGGAATGTATAACATCTCACAATATGCATTTCAGCTCCTCAAAGAGCCATTCTATGATGTCAAAGGATAGTTCTAAAGTTGTGCAGACATCACTAAGTCCCCCCCAACATATTCTGTAAATGTGAACCATTACTCTGTTCTATCCCAACAGTGGCCCCAGAAAACCACCAGTGTACTCTCTATCGCTAGTTCTGCCTGTTCTATATGTTTTATACAAGTACAGTCATCCAGTACATAGCTGACTTCTTTCTCTTAGCATGTTGTTTCTAAGATTCATTCATGCTGCAGCATCCATCAGAGTGTCATTATTTATTTAGTTACTTATTTGTTACTTTGAGGGAAGGTCTCTTCTATGTAGACCAGGCTAGGTTGGAATTCAATATGTAGCCAAGGATGACTTTAAACTCATACCTCCACTGCCCAAGTAGTAGGATTACAGGCAAGTCCAACCACATCTGGTTTATGTAATGCTGGACAGCTCTGGAAATCTAACACAAGGCTTCAGCATTCTAGGAGAGCTCTTTACCACATTTACTTCTGAATCTTTTACCACATTGACTTTACCACTTCTATCTTTTCTCTGGGTGAGAAGAGAGTCTCAATCCCCCCACACTGTCTCCAGCACTTATTATTATGTCTTTTCTATTCTAGCTATCCTAGTGGCTGTGCAGAACACACTACCTCAGTGTAGTTTTGGGTTGTGTTCCATGGTAGCTAATGATGCTGAGCACCTTTGCACGGCCTTATTGACTGCAAGAGTTGGACTTTAGCTTAGAGGCAAACGGAAGGGTTCTGGGATTATTTTAGGTAGGCCATTGATCGAATCTAATTCATTCTAAGGACGTTTCTTTCTCAGTTCCAGGGCGACAGATGAGCTTGCTGCAGTTTGTCCATGTGAGATTGGACAAAAATCTGGATGAAGCAGACAATAATAACCAAAGTGGCAGTGGTGGCATCTCCTAGAGGCTGAGGCAGTGGACACAGTATGATCAGAAGAATGTACTGGTCAGTTTTTGTCAAGTTGACACAAGCTAGCGTCACTTGGGAAGAAGGAACCTCAACTGAGTAATTGCCTTCATTATATTGGCCTGTGGGTGTGTCTATGGGGTGGGTAAGTTATTGTTCAGTGTTTGATGTGGGAGGGCCTAGATCTCTCTGTAAGTGGTCCAACTCCTGGACAGGTGGCCTGAAATCAGACTGAGCAAGACATGAAAGCAAGCCAGTAAGTCACGTTCCCCGAGGGCCTCTGCCTCAGTTGTGATGGGTTACCCTGGGGTCTCTGCCTCAATTGTGATGGGTTATCCTGGGGTCTCTGACTTAGTTGTGATGGGTTATCCTGGGGAAGCCTTTCCTCCCTGGGTTTTCTTTGGTCACAGTGCTTATCACAACAGAAAGCAAACGAGGACAGAGGCCTGGTCAGTACTTATTTTGGAAGCTGAGTCCTGGTTTCCACAGTGTCCATGGCTATTTCTAGATTCCTCCTTTAGTATCTGGCTGCCTTAGGGATGGCAACAAATGCAGTCATTCCTGTCACAGGGTCATGTGGTACACCGGGAACCTGAGATGGATCAGGAACAAAATAGGCCAAGAAGCCTGTTCTGATGGAGTGGCCATTTGACCAGGGATGAAAAGGTCAATATTATTGCCAGTATCTACAGGTGCTTGCCAGGGACTGGCTGAGCATTTGACAACAATTACTTCATCTAAGCCACAGATGCCCTACCCTCTACAAGCTCATGAGGCTCAGAGTGATGCCTTTTGTACACAGAAGCTGGAGTGGAGGCAACAGAGTAATAAATGCCAGCCAGTCCCACTGATCTATCTAAATAGCCAAGCCCTATATATTAGAGACGAGACTGAGCCCAGGAATGAGAAACGTTGGGAAAAAGGACTTTAAGGTCAGTATGAGGTGTCTCATCCACAGACTCAGCCCAAACTCACACACCCACTAACAACTTCCCAACCCATACTTCTCTCATAAATAATAATAATTATAATAATAAACCCAGCTGGTCTTTACAAAATGCTTTGTGTTTGTTCTCTAAGTCCTCACTATTTTCTAGAAATCCTTGTCAATTGTGTTTACAAATTTTATAACTTACTAATATTTACTCATTACTTAATCCTCCTGATACCCCCACATGGTAGACATCTGTACTACAGTCACAGGTGATCTCAAGGGTACTTCCTAGCAGGAAGTCTCAAGGGCCCTTGGGGGCATCATGGCATAGCTCCACCTCCCAACAGTGGCAGCCGGCGCAATGGGAACAGAACTGAGTCAAGCGTCAAAAACTCGGAAGCTGCAGAGATGACTCGGTCAATAAAATGCTCACCATGAAGTCATGAGGACCTAAGTTCAAGTCCAAGAACCGCCGTGAAAAGCCAGGCCTGATGGGGGATGGGGTGCATTTGTAATCCCTGGGAGGGCAGGGGCAGGCAGATCCCTGGCACTCCCTAGTTAGCTAAGCCTAGCTCACATATCCGTAAGTGACAGACCATGGGAGTGACACCCAAGGTTGACCTCTGACCTCTAAACTCACCCACCCACACAGAGTCCCTCCACTCTACCCCCAAACACCAAACTCAGTTTCTGGACTGAGTCTGCTCCTTAAAGATTGCTCACTGTTGGGCAAGCGTTTCTCTCTCCTCATAGTAAGCAGTAGGCTAAGTGAGGTCCCGCTGTCAGCAGTGGATGAGCCTGGTCGGGATCCGAGAGGCTAACAGTAGACAGGGGTCTCAGTATAAGCCAAGCCTTACTACAGTAGACCATCAATAAGACAGGTGGCACCATGATGTTCAAAAGACAAGACATTGCCAGTGATCAGAAAGGACTGTGGAACCACAATTTCATTTGGGTCTCCCTGAGGCTACCTCAGGCTGACTGAAACTGTTATGACCTTGAAGCTGCCAAGCTCGGAGCATCTTCCGTGAGGAAACTCACTTCTCCCACACACCCGGGAAAGCAGGCATTGGTGTTCTGTCACAGCAGCCGTGAGCAAACTGAAAAGTAGGTCAGGAAGGTGGTGGGTGGCTCTCCACCAGTACACAGCCTCAGGTGCTGGAGGCATGTGGCTCTGAGCCTGGAGCTGCCGGATTCCACATCCCACACACCCCACAGACACTCAGCCCAAGGTCCTGCTGCCTTCACTTCCATTCCTGCCGGGGGCCCAGTCCGGCACACAGCTTGCAAAGCCAGAGAGCTCATTGCTGGTTGACTTTCTCTCTTCAAAGAGATGCTTGATAATTTACAACCTGGCACCGTCTGTCTACCAGAAAACTCCAGCAACCATGCCCTGTCCCTGACTTCTAGGACCCCAAAGTACAGCCAAATGTCAGTAATTATGGGGAAGGATAAAGAGGTCTGGGATGCTTTCCACAGAAATGCCTTTGTTCTGAGTTAGTTAGTTAGTTAGTTAGTTAAATTGCTCCCACTGGAAGCTTTACCACATACCTTGACATCACTTCCCATGATGCTCTGGCATCAAGAACTCCTGTTTATGTCATCTGAGGGACATGTGAATTAATGAGAGATAAGCCATACCTTCAGGAGTATGTGCTAAAACAGGATCCAGCGAGGCCTGGTTGTGTAAGGACAGAGGCAGTGGGAATCTGGTTTCTAGAAGGTCTCTGTGGCTCCTGTAGTCCCCTGACCTTGACTCCAGTCTCAGCCTCTCAGTAAGTTCATGCCTATATATACCAAAAGGAGTCCTCCTGCTTGCCTCCCACTTGTCTGACAAGGCACACCTCAGGGGTCATGTCGGCATGTAGGCCCAGCCCTGGCCTAATTAGGATGCTGCCTCTCATTAGTCTGGAAGAACTCCTGAATCAGTGATGACCTAGGGCAGCGTGAGTCAAGTTGTTTCTTACAAGTGGAAGCGTTGAGCAACATGTGCTCGGTGGGAATAGGCTTCCTGGGGTTTGGAAAATTGTAATTTTCATGGGAGGAGCAGGTCAGGGGCACGTAGAGCCTGGATGTCACTCTGGTTCAGCTGTTGAAAGCTGGATGACTCCGTGGACCTTCAGGCTCTCTGAAGATGAAGATGGAAAAGCTCACGTAGATCCTAAGCTGCATGAAGGTACCCAGAGTCAGAACGGAGCTCCCTTGGTGCAACCCTGACAATAACGCAGCATCAACCCGAAGGCTCTCAAACAGTGGACCCATGCATGTTCTTAATGTGCTACTTCATTGTTGTGGTAATAAACACCATGACCAAAAGCAGCTTGGAGAAGAAAGGGTTTATTTTATCTTACAACTCTCAAGGAAGTCACAGGGCAGAAACTCAAGGCAGGAAGCTGGAGGCAGGAACTGAAGCGGAAGCCACAGAAAGAACACTGCTTACTGGCTTATTCCTCATGGCTTGCTCACTTAGCTTTCTCCTAGGATCACTTGCCCAGAGATGGAACCCACCCACAGTGGGCAGGGCCCTCCTACATTAATTATTAATCACGAAAGTGTCCTCAGGGGCTTACCCACAGGCTGATCTAATGGGTAAGTTTTCTTAATTGAGGTTCACCTTCTCAGATGACTCTAGCATGTGTCAAATTGACCAAAAAAGAAAAAAGAAAAAAGAAAAAGAAAATTTAAAAACCAACTAGGAGGCATGTAATATCTGATAGCAGTTAGAAAAGGCTCTTTCAGGACACAAAGGCCAGCTCAGCTCACAGAAGATATTGCAAGAACAGCGCTCCTGTCCATCCTCAGATGGAGGCCACCGTAATCCTTGTTAATAATCCTTGTAGCTAAGAATTACCTTGAGATAACTTACATAAACCTCATTTTGCCTTTAAAAGTTTCCCCATTTCCCTTCAAACACGCCCACACAATGTTCTCCTGGCCATGTCAATTCCAAAATATATCTCACCCCATCTCTTGTTCAACAGCTACCTACAGAGAACGAAGATCTTGAATGCCTTGCTTGCTCTGATCTGAAATACTTCCTGACACAACATTGGTGTCTCTATCTGCTGACAGACAGTGGCTGTTATCCATGAGGAATGGACCAGATAACCCATCTGAACTTTAATCTAGCATTGGTAGGCTAGAGACCCAGTCATCACCTGGTGATGAACTCTTATCTTCTGGGCCCACCATGTCCAAGGCTCCATGGCCTTTCCCAGATAGACAAGTACTTGGGGCACACAGCCAAAGTGTGCGCCATCTTGTTCCAGTTCCATGAAGGACATGGATGGGCTGAACACAGGAAACATAAAAGGTAGCTAAAGTCAAGTTGGTTTCAAATAAAATTTCCTGTCTTCATAGAGGAGCGCTGTTCTTGTAATATTTTCTGTGTGAGCTGAGGTGGCCTTTGAGTTCTGAAAGAGTCTTTTCTAACTGCTATCAGATATTGCCTGCCTCCTTGTTGGTTTTTATTTTTTATTTCTGTAATCTTGACACAAGCTAGAGTCATCTGAGAAGATGAACCTCAATTGAGAAAATCTAAACCCATTAGATCTGCCTGTGGGTAAGCCCCGGGGACATTTTCTTGATGAATAATTAATAAGAGGGAAAAAGGATTTCCTCTTTTATTTCCTTTTTTATACTGGACAAAAGTCCTTTCATGAAACCATCCTATTGGCTGCTCAGGTCTAAAATGTCCCCTGGTTCAGAGCTAAGCACACCCTGTCAGCTCTTTACTTCCTGGGAGGCCTGCCTCACCTGTCTACTTCCTAGGCCCAGTGGCCCCCTGTATGGCCCTTGCTGGGTCCTCTTGCTCTTGGGCTCTCTCTATCCAGTTCTGAAAGATAGTCAAGTTGGTATGGACTCAGGGTTTCTCTTTGGGACTCCACTGTACTGGTTAGTGGTTTTCTATTCCTGCGAAGAGACGCCATGGTCAAGACAATTTTTTTTAAAGCAAAGCATTCATTGAATTGTGGCTGGCTTACAGTGTCAGAGGTTTGGTCCATTGTCATTATGACAGGGAGCATAGTGCTCTTCAGGCAGATGTGGTGCTAGAGAAGTAGCTGAGAGTTCTACATCCAGATCTACAGGCAGCAGGAAAGACAGTCACTGGGCCTGGCGTCACTGGGCCTGGCGTGAGCTTTTCAAACTTCAACCTCTAGCGACACACTTTCTCCAGGAAGGCCATATCTCCTAATCTTCCCCAAGTAGCATCACTCCCTGATGATCAGGTGTTCAAATAGATGAGCCCGTGGGGCCCATTCTCATTCACCACCACATCTACCCACAGGCGAGCCCACACAAGGAGCCCCAAGAAACCTCCTGCTCAAATTTACACACAGAGGTCACGTATTGTTCTTCAAGTCAATGCTTTGATGGCTTGTTTTCCCTGACAGCTGACTGATGGATGGATCCTTGAAGAGTTGTTTCAAAGTGCATTAAGTACAGGAGATTAAGGAAATGGCTGAACGTGGTGGCTTGCATCTGTAATCCTAGCATGTGGGAGGGTTAGGCAGGAGTGCCCTTACAAGAGGTCAGCCTGAGTTATATAATGGGTTTGGGTTACAGAGAGACTCTTCCACCAAAAAGCAACAGGAAAGAAAGAAGAAAAGGTTGAAGTTCTATTTAAATGCTATATAATGCAAGAGAAAGTAGCATACAAGATGGCAAACAGAGCCCCACTTGGGTAACTGTACTTAATGCACAAAACTTTTTTTTATTAGATATTTTCTTCATTTACATTTCAAATGCTATCCCCAAAGCCCCCTATACCCTCCCTCTGCCCTGCTCCCCAACCCACCCACTCCCGCTTCCTGGCCCTGGCATTCCCCTGTACTGGGGCATATGATCTTTGGCAAAACTGTTTTTTAAAAAAACTAAATATGTATTGCTACATTCTCAAAACTTAGCATGGTGCCACAAATGAAACACAGTAAATAGCTTTTGAATATAGCATTTTAAAATCTTACTTTAACAATTATTTACTTCTTTGTTTTTCAAGGCAGATTTTCACATGTAACTCAGGCTGTCTAGGAGCTTGCTATACATCTCAGACGGGCCTCAAACTCGCAGCTTTCCTGCCTTAGCTTCCTAAGTACTGAGATTATAGGCGTGCAGATGTTACTTACTAACTTTCTGTTTGTTTTTTTAAGGCAGGGTTTCTCTGCATAGCTTTAGCTGTCCTGGAACTCACTCTGTAGACCAGGCTGGCCTCGAACTCACAGAGATCTGCCTGCCTCTGCCTCCTGAGGGCTGGATTAAAGGATTATACCACCACCACCCGGATATTTACTTTCTTGTACTCCTCCATGTACATACCAATTTCATTATGTAACAGAAGAATAAAGGCATGCAAAGAAACATTAAGATCTATGAAAGAAGCCAGTTGGCATAAAAAGACTGGAGAACTTTCCCAACCTAAGCCACATGTAACAAACACAGCATGCTAGGAAATGCCTGCAGTCTACCAAAATGGCTGGTGCTGTGTAGATACCTACAAAGGACCACAAGACCCTTGACTCTGCTCCCTGGCCCACTCCCATCATCAGAATTTTCTATCCCTTTCTTAATAAGCTATTTTTGTTACCTTCCATGTGTCCTTGATGCTGTTCCTTGTCCTGAGACAGGAGAACCTGGAGACTTCAGTGGGTGTGCCCTCCCAACACCTTTTCCGTGCCTTTAACAGTTGGTACAGCCAGAAAGTAGGGGCTGGGCTATTTCTTATTTCTTTCTTCTGTGCAGTCTCTTTCACTTTCTGGGGGCAATCTCCATGAGAAACAGCTAGTGTGGGGACACCTCTTCTTTCCCTTCTGTCTTTCCTTCCCTCAGCTTCGGTTGCCAGAAGCCAGTACTCCCAAAACTTTACTCCTCCCCTAGGGACCTTACCCAAGCTTATTCAGAGGCAAACAAGCTTATGCAAGAGTTAGCAGCCACCAAGCCAAGCCAAGCCTTCAGAACCGAAAGGCACTTGCCTGGGGGCTGAGGGTGGTCCACCTGTAGGTTTGCATGGACAGGACCCATAGCAATCCAGAGCTGAGTCTGGAAGATGAAGGGATACCGCTATGCTGAATGCCACAGCACAAATGGGGCCCATGTTCACACAAACACCTAACTGGTCACAGGTAGAGACCCGCAGAGAGAGCGCTGCCCACGTGGCTGCTTGGGGTCCTTATGCACCACACCTTATGCTTTCTTGCTCTGCCAGTGTTCTCTCCTACCATCCTATCTTCCTTTTCCCCATAATTTCTTCCTTCCTTTCACCTTCCCAGCTGCCCCAGACAGGATAACTGGAATGACAGACTCAGACAGATGCTGCTCTAAGCTTGGGCACTGGCACCACAAATACTTTGTTGTCCACAGGGTCCTAATACTCATCATCTCTGCAGGCTGTTGTGCCCATACCATTCCTAATTCACAATGCTCCTTACTTTCTACGGCTGTGATGTCTTCACCCCTGCTTCCTTATACCTTAACTCCTCTCGAGTCCTCTCTGTTCATCTACTGCAGACAGTCTGATCCCTGGGAGTGTGGTGATAATTCCCCAGGCAATCAGACAGTCCCTTTGCACTAGTAATCCAAATGAGGGAGGGAAGACCATGTTGTTCTTACTTTTAACCTGAACAGGGTTTTAAAGCAAAAGAAGCCAAAGCCGGCTATTCACATGAGCCAGCTCCTTCTTTGCCCGATAGCTTGGCCTATTTTTAGAGCTCTTAAGGAGACAGACCTCATTCCATGGATGTAAGAAACATAACCTCTGGCATATTCATAGCAGGGACTTGGTAGGTAATTGATTTAAACCCCAGACAAGGTAACTGCAGAAGACCTGAACTTTCAGAGCAGTCCTTCAAATTCTGCTGGCACTGTGCTCAGACATGCCAGGGGCTAATGGGTATGCTGGAAAGCAGAGCTCCAAGCCATTAGATCTTGAGCACCCACAGCAGAGGAGAGGAATGCTTCTTTCCATTCCCAAGGTCCTGGTACTTCTCTCTGCCACCTCCTCCCACCCCCTAGCATCCCTTGAACTACATGCTATAGCAGCGTCTCAAGAACTAGAATAAGGTTGACCCTGATAATATTAAAGAGATGGTAAAAGCAGGGATCCATAACTGGTCAAAGAGCTAAGTGGCAGCCAAGTGCTTAGCCCATCTGTATCACATGGGGAAGGACTGTAGGAGCCAAAGGATGCAAGATGGAGGGAGGGGAGAGAGGGAGGGGTAGAAGGGAAAGAAAGGGAGGGGAGGCTTGAGAATAGGATAGGGACTAGTTGGGGAGAAAGGAGAGGACAGCCATTGGATAGGGATAAGAGAAGCTGGGGGTGTATGTATGGAAATACTGTGCATCATATACAAATATGATATTGTAAATGTTTTAAAATTAAATTAGGACCTGCAGAGATGGCTCACTGCTTGGGACTTGGTTCCAGAACCCATATCAAGCTACTTACAACTACCTATAACTTACTCTAGCTCCAGAGACCCAGTGTCCACTCTGGGTTCTGAGGGCACCACATTCATGTTCATAAACCTTGCATTCTAATCCTGTAAGCATCTGTGGCTTCCTCTTATTTCTGCTCCAAAAAAAGCTGCGCTTGCAGACCTGAGGGTCCCAATCCCCAGCTGGCTTCAATTGATAATAAAGAATTGCCATACAGCCAATGGCTGGGCAGAAAGAGACAGAACTTTTAGATTGTGCAGGAGAGAGGCAGAGGTTGGGGGGGGGAATAAGGGAGTGAAGGAGAGAGGGGAAAAGAGAAAGGAAGCATGATGGGCAAGCAGAAAGATAAAACTTAAAGGCCCGCCGACATATAAGGATCCAGGAATGTGGTCCTAGGGGTCACTTCCCCAATTGAGTCTGGGGCATAGAGATGAAATATAGATTTTTAAAAGATGTTAACACAAGAATGCCAGAAGGGGTCCCTTCCAGTCCCGCCAGCACCGGATAGCTAGGGCGCTGAGTCGGCTGACACCCGCAAGCTACCCATAAGACCCTCTACGGGATCTTAAGACCTCTGGTGAGTGGAACACAGCGTCTGCTCCAATCCAATCACGCAGGACCTGAGACTGCATTAATTAGGGAAGCAGAAAACTCGGCCTGATCAGAGGCACAAGTCCCTTCCAGTCCACACCAGCACAGGGGTACCTTGGGCGTGGAGTCTGCGGACACCCGTAAGGTATACACAGGATCCTCCATGGGATCTTAAGACCTCTGTGAGTGGATCACAACTTCTGCCAGGAGGCAGGTTCGAACACCAGATATCTGGGCACCTTCCCTGCAAGAGGAGAGCCTATTTGCAGAGAGTACTCTGAACACTGAATCTCAGGAGAGAGATAGTCTCCCAGGTCTGCTGAAAGAGGCTAACATAAAAACCTGAGGGACAAGATCTAACCAAAGACAAATACAACAACTAACTCCAGAGATTACCAGATGGCAAAAGGCAAACATAAGAATCTTACTAACAGAAACCAAGACCACTCATCATCATCAGAACGCAGCACTCCCACTCCACCCAGTCCTGGGCACCCCAACACACCTGAAAAACTAGACCCGGATTTAAAAGCATATCTCATGATGATAGTAGAGGACATTAAGAAGGACTTTAATAAGTCACTTAAAGAAATACAGGAGAACACTGCTAAACAGGTAGAAGACCTTGAAGAGGAAGCACAAAAATCCGTTAAAGAATTGGAAGAAAACACAACCAAACAGGTGATGGAAATGAATAAAACCATCCAAGACCTAAAAAGGGAAGTAGACACAATAAAGAAAACCCAAAGTGAGGCAACGCTGGAGATAGAAAACCTAGGAAAGAAATCTGGAACCATAGATGCAAGCATCAGCAACAGAATACAAGAGATGGAAGAAACAATCTCAGGTGCAGAAGATTCCATAGAGAACATCCACACAACAATCAAAGAACATACAAAATGCAAAAAGGTCCTAACTCAAAACATCCAGGAAATCCAGGACACAATGAGATGAACAAACCTACAGACAATAGGAGTAGATGAGAATGAAGATTTTCAACTTAAAGGGCCAGCAAATATCTTCAACAAAATTATAGAAGAAAACTTCCCAAACCTAAAGAAAGAGATGCCCATGAACATACAAGAAGCCAACAGAACTCCAAATAGACTGGACCAGAAAAGAAATTCCTCCCGACATATAATAATCAGAACAACAAATGCACTAAATAAAGATAGAATATTAAAAGCAGTAAGGGAAAAAGGTCAAGTAACATATAAAGGCAGGCCTATCAGAATTACCCAGACTTTTCACCAGAGACTATGAAAGCCAGAAGATCCTGGACAGATGTTATACAGACCCTAAGAGAACACAAATGCCAGCCCAGGCTACTATACCCAGCCAAACTCTCAATTACCATAGATGGAGAAAACAAAGTTTTTCACAACAAAACCAAATTCACACATTACCTTTCCATGAATCCAGCCCTTCAAAGGATAATAACAGAAAAAAAAAAAAAAAAAAAAGCAATACAAGGACGGAAACCACGCCCTAGAAAAAGCAAGAAAGTAATCCCTCAACAAACCAAAAAGGAGACAGCCACAAAAACAGAATGTCATCTCTAAAAACAAAAATAATAGGAAGCAACAATTACTTTTCCTTAATATCTCTTAATATCAATGGACTCAATTCCCCAATAAAAAGACATAGACTAACAGACTGGCTACACAAACAGGACCCAACATTCTGCTGCTTACAGGAAACCCATCTCAGGGAAAAAGACAGGCACTACCTCAGAGTGAAAGGCTGGAAAACAATTTTCCAAGCAAATGGTCTGAAGAAACAAGCTGGAGTAGCCATTCTAATATTGAATAAAATCGACTTCCAACCCAAAGTTATCAAAAAAAGACAAGGAGGAACACTTCATACTCATCAAAGGTAAAATCCTCCAAGAGGTACTCTCAATTCTGAATATCTATGCTCCAAATGCAAGGGCAACCACATTCATTAAAGAAACTATAGTAAAGCTCAAAGCACATATTGCACCTCACACAATAATAGTGGGAGACTTCAACACACCACTTTCATCAATGGACAGATCGTGGAAACAGAAACTAAACAGGGACACAGTGAAACTAACAGAAGTGATGAAACAAATGGACTTAACAGATATCTACAGAACATTTTATCCTAAAACAAAAGGATATACCTTCTTCTCAGCACCTCATGGTACCTTCTCCAAAATTGACCATATAATTGGTCACAAAACAGGCCTCAAGAGATACAAAAATATTGAAATTGTACCATGCATCCTATCAGACCACCATGGACTAAGGCTGATCTTTAACAACATAAATAATGGAAAGCCAATATTCACGTGGAAAATGAACAACACTCTTCTCAATGATACCTTGGTCAAGGAAGGAATAAAGAAAGAAATTAAAGACTTTTTAGAGTTTAATGAAAATGAAGCCACAGCTTACCCAAACTTATGGGACACTATGAAAGCATTTCTAAGAGGGAAACTCATAGCTCTGAGTGCCTCCAAAAAGAAAGTAGAGAGAGCACACACTAGCAGCTTGACAACACACCTAAAAGCTCTAGAAAAAAAGGAAGCAAATTCACCCAAGAGGAGTAGACGGCAGGAAATAATCAAACTCAGGGGCGAAATCAACCAAGTGGAAACAAGAAGAACTATTCAAAGAATCAACCAAACGAGGATCTGGTTCTTTGAGAAAATCAACAAGATAGATAAACCCTTAGCAAGACTCACTAGAAGGCACAGGGACAGCATCCTAATTAACAAAATCAGAAATGAAAAGGGAGACATAACAACAAACCCTGAAGAAATCCAAAACACCATCAGATCCTTCTACCAAAGGCTATACACAACAAAACTGGAAAACCTGGACAAAATGGACAAAGTTCTAGACAGGTACCAGGTACCAAAGTTAAACCAGGATCAAGTTAACGATCTAAACAGTCCCATATCCCCTAAAGAAATAGTAGCAGTCATTAATGGTCTCCCAACCAAAAAAAAGCCCAGGACCAGATGGATTTAGTGCAGAGTTCTATCAGACCTTCAAAGAAGATCTAATTCCAGTTCTGCACAAACTATTCCACAAAATAGAAGTAAAAGGTACTCTACCCAACTCATTCTATGAAGCCACAATTACTCTGATACCTAAACCACAGAAAGATCCAACAAAGATAGAGAACTTCAGACCAATTTCCCTTATGAATATAGATGCAAAAATACTCAATAAAATTCTCGCTAACCGAATCCAAGAACACATTAAAACAATCATCCATCCTGACCAAGTAGGTTTTATTCCAGGGATGCAGGGATGGTTTAATATATGGAAATCCATCAACGTAATCCATTATATAAACAAACTCAAAGATAAAAACCACATGATCATCTCGTTAGATGCAGAGAAAGCATTTGACAAAATCCAACACCCATTCATGATAAAAGTCTTGGAAAGATCAGGAATTCAAGGCCCATACCTAAACATGAAAAGCAATCTACAGCAAACCAGTAGCCAACATCAAAGTAAATGGTGAGAAGCTGGAAGCAATCCCACTAAAATCAGGGACTAGACAAGGCTGCCCACTTTCTTTCTACCTATTCAACATTGTATTTGAAGTCCTAGCCAGAGCAATTCGACAACAAAAGGAGATCAAAGGGATACAAATTGGAAAAGAAGAAGTCAAAATATCACTTTTTGCAGATGATATGATAGTATATATAAGTGACCCTAAAAATTCCACCAGAGAACTCCTAAGCCTGATAAACAGCTTCGGTGAAGTAGCTGGATATAAAATTAACTCAAACAAGTCAATGGCCTTTCTCTACACAAAGAATAAACAGGCTGAGAAAGAAATTAGGGAAACAACACCCTTCTCAATAGTCACAAATAATATGAAATACCTTGGTGTGACTCTAACTAAGGAAGTGAAAGATCTGTATGATAAGAACTTCAAGTCTCTGAAGAAAGAAATTAAAGAAGATCTCAGAAGATGGAAAGATCTCCCATGCTCATGGATTGGCAGGATCAACATTGTAAAAATGGCTATCTTGCCAAAAGCAATCTACAGATTCAATGCAATCCCCATCAAAGTTCCAACTCAATTCTTCAACGAATTAGAAAGAGCAATCTGCAAATTCATCTGGAATAACAAAAAAAGTAGGATAGCAAAAACTCTTCTCAAGGATAAAAGAACCTCTGGTGGAATCACCATGCCTGACATAAAGCTTTACTACAGAGCAATTGTGATAAAAACGGCATGGTACTGGTATAACGACAGAAAAGTAGACCAATGGAATAGAATTGAAGACCAAGAAATGAACCCACACACCTATGGTCACTTGATCTTCGACAAGGGAGCTAAAACCATCCAGTGGAAAAAAGACAGCATTTTCAACAAATGGAGCTGGCACAACTGGTTGTTATCATGTAGAAGAATGCGAATTGTTCCATTCCTATCTCCTTGTACTAAGGTCAAATCTAAGTGGATCAAGGAGCTCCATGTAAAACCAGAGACACTGAAACTTATAGAGGAGAAAGTGGGGAAAACCCTTGAAGATATTGGCACAGGGGAAAAATTCCTGAATAGAACAGCAATCGCTTGTGCTGTAAGATCGAGAATTGACAAATGGAACCTCATGAAACTGCAAAGCTTCTGTAAGGCAAAAGACACCGTCAATAAGACAAAAAGGCCACCAACAGATTGGGAAAGGATCTTTACCTATCCTAAATCAGATAGAGGACTAATATCCAATATATATATAAAGAACTCAAGAAGGTGGACTCCAGAAAATCAAATAACCCCATTAAAAAATGGGGCTCAGAGCTAAACAAAGAATTCTCAACTGAGGAATACGGAATGGCTGAGAAGCACCTGAAAAAAATGTTTAGCATTCTTAATCATCAGGGAAATGCAAATCAAAACAACCCTGAGATTCCATCTCACACCAGTCAGAATGGCTAAGATCAAAAATTCAGGTGACAGCAGATGCTGGCGAAGATGAAATTGAAAAGTGCCCAGCCATTGAATTAGTCAAGGTATATCTAAATTAGCTGGTGTGTGCTTGTGTGGTATGTGTGGTGTGTGTGTGTGTGTGTGTGTGTGTGTGTGTGTGTGTGTGTGTGTGTGTGGTGTGTGTGTGTGTGTGTGTGTGTGTCTTTCATTCGAGAATCCAGAGAGCTCATGGGAGCTGGGGTGCAGCTCCCACTGAAAGCCAAAGCAGTTTAACTAATTCATTGCTACAGTGCAATACTACAGATGCAATTGCTACAGATGCAAAAATACTCAATAAAATTCTCGCTAACCGAATCCAAGAACACATTAAAACAATCATCCATCCTGACCAAGTAGGTTTTATTCCAGGGATGCAGGGATGGTTTAATATATGGAAATCCATCAACGTAATCCATTATATAAACAAACTCAAAGATAAAAACCACATGATCATCTCGTTAGATGCAGAGAAAGCATTTGACAAAATCCAACACCCATTCATGATAAAAGTCTTGGAAACTTTTAACAGTTTCCAATTAACAGTGCCTGATAATTTCAGACCAAACTCCTTATGGTGAAGGGATCCATCCAACTTCTGCTACAGGGAATCTGAAGCCTCCTCATCTCCAACCAAAGATAAGGCAGGAAGAGGCTTATGGTCCTTCCTGGACATAAAAACATGGCTTGGGGTACTTGATCTTCCTTTGCTGACTCACCAAGTGAAAAAGTAACAATTTTATACATATGGGCTCGATTCTACATGCAGTTTTAACTTATATTTAGGTCCAAAGGAGAAATAGTGTAAGTGTTCAAGTACAGGGTGATTCCCTTTTGAGATGCCCACATGCACATTCTACGGTCTGTCTTCCTTCCTTCCTCAATGCCTTCCCTTCCTTTAACACCAGTGCTTCACATCTATGTTAAAATCTCTTAACATAAACTCCAAATTTGCTTCAACAAAATTTTGTCATGTGCGTCGAGTGTAGCCAGCACCACACTCACAGGGAAGGAAGAAGCAGGACCTTCACAGATGAGTCTCAGGGCTGCCTAATTACGTGGGAGGAACTGAGCTTGCAGAGGCAGGGACAAAAGCAGGGAGGATCGCCAGGGATCACTGAGAAGAAATGAGGGGGTAAGAGGGGTCAGGAGGACCCGAGGCAGCCCAGAGAAGAAAAGCAGAACGTCACAGGCAGGGAGCTCTCTGGAAGGGAGGAGGGCAGTATGGCAAGCCTCCTGGTGACAGGACAGTGTGTGGCTGGCTGAGGTCAGTGACTGATGGAATCTCTCAGTTCTTTGAAGGCATTTGGGATTTTTCTTTTATCTCTGGTGTCCTGCAGGGGCTGCGGCTGCATTCAGGGTTGAGTGTGAGTTCCTCTGAACTGATCTAGGACTCAGCATGCGTTTCAAACTTGAAACTCATTCTCTTTCTTCAAGTCTGAAAACTCCTCACTCGTTATTTCTTTGAACACTGTGTCTCCTCCACTTCTGGTGCTCTCCCTCACAACAGCCTGGTAAGTGGCTGGGTCAGTAAATGGCTCCTGTATTTTTGTGATTTATTCAATAGTGCCGGGTGTTGAACATTTTCTATATTTCCTGTCTAACAAAGTCATATCTAGTTCACATTTTGTTTTTAAGACAGGGTTTCACTGCATGGCCCTGGGAGGCCTGGAGCTTGCTATGTAGACCAGGCTGCCCTGGAACTCACAGAGATCTGCTTATCTTGGCCTCTTGAATGTTAGTATTGAAGATGTGTACCACCACACCCAGTAAGAGTTTTCTTTAATATTTTTAGCCCTAGAATTTCTCCTTTGTTTTCTGAATTTGCTTTTTAAAAAAAATTAAAATAAAAAATGTTTAATTGTACAAGGGATTCTATACTCACCCAAAGCAAGTTACTAGACAAGGGTAGTTTGCAAGAAATACAGCCAAGGCTTTCTTGGCTCTTATCCTTTCTTGACCATTGGTTACTTTTGCTGAGACATTGTTCTTTAATCTTGTAAAAATCTGTGTTCTCTAGGATGTAGAACAATTCCAAACTAAACTTATGATGCAGGGATTTCAGCCAGCTTCTACCAGAGGGGATACAAAGCATTGTCTCTGGCTAACAGACAGTCTTCTGGCCCCTCCGGCGTGAGAACTCTGTCTCTTGTCAGCATGGAAAAAGACACAGGAGCTTGACTGATTGTCACCCTTCTGCTCCCCAGAGTGGTTTCTGAAGCCACGGAAAATTTCCATTCTTATTTTATAGGTTCCTCTTCTTTATGTCTTTAAATATTTTTGCACTTATATTTTTATTATTATTTTCTGTGATGAAGTGTTCATTTGCATATATACATGTACACTATCTGTGTGCCTGGCACTTGCAGAAGGCAGAAGAGGACATCAGATCCTCTGGAAACGGAGTTAGAAGTGGTTGTGAGCTGCCGTGTGAATGCTAGGAATCAAACCCGGGGCCTCTGGAAGAGCAACCTGTGTTCTGAACCACTGAGTCATCATTTCAGCCCTGTGCTTATTTTTAAGAACTGTATATGCATACGTTTGTATAATTCTAGTGGCAATCCTAGGGCACAGATACTGTTTGTCACATCTGTTTTACAAAAGAGAAAACAGGGCAAGTGGACCAACATCACACCATCTGTAGAAACTGAACTTCCCAGAAAACCATGGAGGAGGTTGGACTGTCATGGACTGAACTGAGTAACCTAACAGTTTCTAACTTGTAGTACCTCAGAGTGTGACTGTATCCAGAGATAAGTTTGTGAAAACGAAAGATAAAATGAGGTATGAACTGGGATCTGGCTGGTGCCTGTTAAGGAGAGGATATTACACAGCAGATTTGGCCACACATAGGAGAAAAATCATACAAAGACAGAGAATCCGGGCATCCACAAGCCGAGAACCAGACCTGCAGCCATTTCAATTCTAGACTTCAAAAGGGACTGACCTCAGAAGCAATCAAACCTACTGGATCCTAACCTTGGACTTTGGGCCTTTATGATTGTAAGACAATAAAGCTCTTGTCTAAAGCCTCTAACTTGTGGCGGTTTGTTATTATAACCCCAGCAGAACACCTGCAGGCTTCACATACAACTGGTTCTAACCTTCTCCTCCAGTCAGCTCCGATATTTACAGACATCTAGCTTGCTCAGATATTATTATCTGATGAAAAATTATTTAATTTTCATACTCTGGAACACATTAAGGGTAAAAATTTCACACATCTGCTTTTAGAATCTGTGTTTTCTGTTTTTCTGTTGTTTCTGTTTCCCTATTTGTCGCCCTTCATGGGAAGCTACTGTGAGTGTTTATGGTTGTTATGTGTCACCTCATCTTTCAGGCGTGATGGATTGTTCTTACTGGTGTTCCTGGTTACAGAGACCTCCCCATAGTTGACTCTTCCTATCTTTAAGGCTTCTGAGACTCTCAACTACCTTTCTCAGTTTACA